>NC_071334.1:13846245-14149697 GCF_027744825.2 Synchiropus splendidus
ATGTAACTTGTCTGCAGGTTTTTTGTGAACTTCAGGCAGACTAGAATGAAACTGTATTTCTCACGAGGGCCAAAGTCACGACTGTAACTGTCATGCTACACGACCTTTCACCTTCACATTGTGGTTTCACTGTTGTGGTGGTTGACAGTGTCGTTGTCCTGGCAGATGAGCTGGTACGGCTTCTCGTTCTCCTCGATGACTGAGTTGCGCACTTCGTCGTCCTGACTCTGGAGCTCGCCTCGAGACAGATGCTCGACGATGCCTGCGCCGAGGGAGTCGCCCAGGACGTTGGTGGTGGTACGCAGCCGGTCCCTGAGGAGACGGCGCCACAACGTCACGCAGGCTCACTCACACAATAAAGTCTCTATTTAATATACGCCTAGAGAGAACTTAGTGAGAAGTGGTCTGAGGCATTCCAGGCATAGCCAACAGTGAGGAGGCCCTGGGGCAGACCTAGGACCAGCTGGAGAGATTATGGCTCCTGGTTTTCCCACAAGAAGAGCTCAAGGAGAGTTCTGGGGAAGCGTGACACTGGATGGATGAATACACGATCATTCCTGGATGTTATAAACATGGCTCTGGATTCGTGCTTGAAAAGGTTTTTATTTTTCTTCATCCAATTTAAATCGGATCCACTTTTGATTCACTGTGTCAAGATGGAAATAAATATCACCAGTGTCCATCCAGAATCTCAGTTGAAACTTCCAGTTAAGCGTATAATTTGCAGTGTGAGTCTCTGCATTATGCATCAGTGACCTTCCCAGTGTCGGGACCTCCAAAGCCCCACACTGACATTTGGGCTGGCGGAGCCTCAGAGCAAGGCACAGACAAAGTGACATTTAGTGGGAACTCACAAGAACCAATCCACGGCGATGATCAGCGTTATGTCCTCGGTGGGCAGTCCCACCGATGTCAATACGATCACCATGGTAACCAGGCCAGCCTGAGGGATGCCTGCTGCTCCGATGCTGGCAGCAGTCGCAGTGATACTGAGTGGGCGGAGAGAGGGGGAGAAGAGTGCGGAGATATTTAATAACCAAGAAACAAAGAGATCATACACACCTTCGATGACATTTGTCTGGCAACTTCGGGGTCTCCTTGAATTATGAAATCGCTATGAAAGTCACTTTTAATTTAGAGGCACCTCAAGGGTACAAGGAAGTATTTGCCTCTGATTCAATACATGGTACGGCAGTTCGACTGGATCAGTAACAGAAATGTCAAAGACAGGGAGTCAAAATGAAGAGTTTGGTGGAAGCTAGAATCCGATAAAGAAAGCAATGAGTCATGTCCAAGTCACCGATCCATTGCTTCATGTCCAATACAACATACAGTATCAGTGACACGTCCTCACGCTTCCTTACTGCATACTCATCATACCTGATGGTGAGAATCTGGCCAAAGTTCAGGTCCATGTCATTGACTTGAGCGATGAAGATGGCAGCTACAGCTTCATACAGCGCCGTCCCGTCCATGTTGATGGTCGCGCCGACTGGGAGCACGAAACGAGTCACGCGTTTGTCCACGCGGTTGTTCTCCTCCAGACAGCGGAATGTGATGGGCAGCGTTGCGGAGCTGGGAGATGAAGATTATCAGTTTCATGTCACCCCATGTTGTCACTCACTGACAGGTTAACGGCGGCTTGGTAACAGTTCAACCTGGTTCTCTTGTCAAACGTTTTTCGGCAGAATAAAATTCCATCCTCAGATCAAAGCTCACCTGGATGAGGTCCCCAGGGCGGTGATGAGCGCCTGCAGCAGACCACCAATGAAGCTGTATGGGTTCTTTCTGGTCACCAGGAAGAAGAGCAGCGGCAGGACAAACAGTCCATGGATGAGGAGGCCGACGATGACCGAAACCGTGTACATCCCCAGCTGGCCGCCCACCTCTGCCAGATCCTTCATCTCCACAATCTTCCCTGCGATCAGGAAGAGGATTCCCACCGGTGCATACCTGCCAGGTTCACTTCAGAGTTAATGGTGCTGGTGAATCTGGAGGCAGTTAGAAAAACTGACCAGATGATGATGGCCACCAGCCTCATGATGGCTTCGTTCAAGCCGTCGAAAAAGTCTCGCAGGGCTTTCCCTTGCTGTCTCATGTTCCCAATGACCAGGCCGAAGCACATGGAGAAGAAGACCAAGCCGAGTGCATTCACTCCGTTCGAGGAGCCGGACACAGGAACAGTCTCCTCCACTGTCTCCTGTGGGGCATCAAAATTCCAATCTCACTGATACATTTGTTACTTTAGCCAACTGTGCTCCCACAGTTCAAACATGACTCATTTCAACAGATCAATCTGGTCAGGAGATTCAACGCTGTTGTGGACTGCGACACAAATCACAGTGAATGTGAACATAGCAGTGTGACACCACAAGTATGTAAGAAGTTAGGGTCAGGCAACAGGTTCATTTCAAGTCACCGTAAATTATCATGAGAGTGATGGTGCCTCACATGTTAGACTCTGTTTGTGTCCCGTTGTGCTCCCCTGGAGTAAAACATCATCTGAAGTGAAAGACATTGAAGCTGTGACTCTATCACCCCAAATGTGTTTGCTGTATATGTAAGTGTCACATATTTTTTGTGTGGATGTGTGTGTCACTGGTCATTGATCAGATCAGACAAGATTTCTCCACAAGATCAACTGTGAGGTCAGAAATGATGACGCACCTGGATGGTGTGAGAGACTACACTGAGATTTGCGCCCGTCACATTGAGGGCGTCGGTGAGATTCAGGGCCACGGATATATTCCTTGTGCGTAGAGTCTTCTTGTAGACCGTTTTATACTGGAGGGGAGCAGAGAGAAGATTGAAGGAATCTGACAGCGGTGAGGGTGGAGACTTCAGGAGAAGATCTAACCTGTTTGAAACAAGCCTCCACCAGGTTTGGAGGAAACATGTTTCTGAGAAGAAAAGGTCAATGTTTTTTAATCAAGTCTGAGCAAAATAAGCAACAGCACAAACAAAGGTTCAAAGCTTTCCTACCTGATGAGATCCAGAAAAGCATCTGCCGCCTGAACAGGTTCAATATTCCCGCTCTTGGCCAGCGGACTGTCCCTGCTGCCTCTGCCGGGTCTGATGATGATCACGATGACGATGCCGATGAAGACAGCGATCAGGGTGGTCACCATGTAGTAGACCACTGCACGCATGCCCATCTTGCCGGACGCCTTGCTGTCCAGAGAGGAAATACCTGAGACACATACAAAGAAAGTTCAGCTTCATCACATCCAAGTTATGGACCTGTGGCTCTGGCTCAAAACTCACCAGTCACCAGACTGGACACGATCAGCGGCAGCACCAGCATCTGCAGCATCCTCATCAGAAGCTCGCCGGGGAAAGCAAAGTACTTGATCTCACGCAGAGAGAGGTTGCGGGGTCGGAGGGCAAATCCCAGGATGACCCCTGGGGACGCAGGAGTAGATGCCTTCAGAGAACAATCTATGGATGTTTCCTGCTGCACTCACCCAGAGCCACGGCGGCGATGGTGAGCAGAACGAAAAGGTTTCTCTTGAGGAAGCCTCTGACTCCATCCCGGGTGACGGAACCCATCCTCTCCTTCACGCTGCTGGCTCTTCTCTCCATGGCTCGGCGTATCCTCCTCCTCAGGTCTCCTCGTTCTGGTAAAGAGGGCTTTTCTGTGTCCTCGTTCAGGAAAAGGCTTGTGCTATTGGGGGGCTTTTCGTTCATAATCAGGTCCAGAACCTGGTCCAGGAGGCAGGTCTCGTGGGAAACTACACACAGAGAGAGATAGTCTAACAACCCTCAAGTGACCTTTCACAACACCAGACAATATCAGATATCTTGTTGGTTTCACACTTTGGTTTCCTCCTGCTGTCTCAAAAAGATGAACAGAATTGTGGCTCCGCACATAGTGACATTTGGAGACCAGGTTGTGCCGCTTGTGGCAGCGTGTGACCCAAGTCAGCCAGGAAAAAAAAAAAACAGACAATAATAGTACTGGTCCAGAGCTAATCTGCGTTGTCAAAGTGGAATAAAACAAAGGCAAACATTTCTATGAAGGTGTGAGGGGTGAGAAAGAATAAAATAAGACCTTGAGGAGTAAAGTAACATTGAAAACAAAATGTGATGTCACAGAAGAACTAGAGGATGCACACGTGTAAATGACATAATACTCAATAAACATCACTATTTCGTTCACACTGGACTTTACACAGTCAAACACAACAAATTCCCGAGCTAAACAGAGTCACTTCTTACCGTGTCCTTCTGTTCAGCAACACAAAGTCAGCAGCACGTGGCTCCTTATCTATGTAGGCTACAACGTTTCCCCTCAGTGGCTCTCCACACACACTCCACAAGCAAGGCACCGCCACCTAGTCAAGCTTTTATCCTCTTCCTCCCTCAGAGACAAGACCCCCGGCAGCAGAGCTGCCTCGACCTGGTCGGACCTGTTGGCTCTTTTTTCATTGATTTTCTTTTGTCCATTGTGTCCGCACGCATCGCTTCCATCCTACATATATTGTTGTAGAAGAATGAGCCGAAATGATTGGAGTCCATCATTATCAGTGAGCAACAGAAAGAGCGTCCAGCAGCAGTTAAGATAAATGAGGAAGTGTTTGAAGTGGACGTTAGAACCTTCAATGAGGGACTGATGTTAGTATAATTTAAATGTTGACTTAGCTAATAGGTTTTTGGGAAAAGTCAGTGGCAATTTTAGGGTTGTTTGTGGCGAGTGACAGACTGCGTTCAACTGAGGACTGAACACAAACATTCCACCGGCGACATAGAAACTCACACTCGTAAATGTCCATGTGGCATGGACTGTTTTTGTCTTTAAACCTTCATTTTCTGACAGTCTCAATTCAAGTTCAGTTCGAGCCAGGGGTTTGAAACCAACTGGTGAGCCGTTTCTTTTCTTTATTTTGACTTCACCCTCCATTCAGAGGTGAAAAGCCAAGGTGACACTTGAGGCAGAAAGCTACGCCTGGATTGAAAAAGAAATGCATTGTGGGAGGTTTGGTCATGTCCACTTTTAACTGAAGTCTGCAGTCTTGATGAACTAAAAAGATCAACTCAAATATGCTGTGAGATCAACTTCTCAGCTGCTTTGGCTGTAGATGAATTTGAAAAATGTCCCACTTGAGAGTGATGGTTGCAGAGTACATGTTTTCAGAGTGGTGATCTCCATCATGTCTCATTTAGACATGTGTGTGATCCTGTTAACAATTTCCTGGAAAATTCTTTGAGGCATATACAATGAAAAAATAGACGGTCCAGGGTCTGGAGCTCACACATGCCAAACATTTCACACCTCAGCCAGGTCACGGGTGCGTGTTAAACCAGCACATGATTCTTATAGTACATTTGAAAAACAATGCACTTAATTCCATCTGTTTTTACAATTAATAAATTACACCAACTTTTTTTCATAACTGTATAACACTGAAGTATTAGAAATGTAGCATCATCAAGATCACTCACCACTCATGATGATGGGGATCCAGTCGGACGGGCCGAACAGAACGAAAGCGTTTTGCTAGGTTGCTAGAGTTAAAGAAGCCGAGGAAGAGCGGCGCTTGGACGAGAACCTGGAGCTGCTCTGCCCTCATAAGGGGACGGACATGAAAAGGCCCAGTATATGACCTTTCTGCCGACACACATGCAGGATGGCAAACATGCACACTCAAATAACACACCCACTTCTGTGTCACCGATGGGGATTTAGGAGGGTTGCAAACAGCTTCAGTAGAATATCACCATAAAGTCAGAGGGCATGGTTCTCAATAGGAATCTGGTCAATGCTCATCTCCCTCCAAAGGTTTCCATCTACCACCAAACATTCACAGCAGTGTTGACAGCTGGAAGTGCAGCATCAAACATCATTGTACCTGAGACTCATTCCAGAACTTTTTGAAAAAGACCTGTTCGCTGCTGTGAAATCTGTCTCTGCTGTCACTTTAGATAGAAGAATAGCTGCACCTTCCTCTTTGTTCTTATTATGCTCTTTGTTGTTATGATCACGAACATCTTGGGGTCAAGCTTTTTCAAGGCTGATGGAGCTTGATTCCTAACGTTGAAGGACAGAGAAACGTTTCTAGAATTTCCTTTGCGAGTATGTGGTTGGCTGTGTTGTGTATTTTGCACTTATATCTTTTACAGTTTTCACAAATAAACGTGGTCTGAGCGATGGGACACAACAGTCTTACAACAGTTTGTAATTGCGCTCTTTTACCAGTGGGGCCGCCAAAAACAAATATTGCATAATGCTACTTTAACTGTGTGGAATATCACAATGTATCATGATATCGCGATGCCGTGGTGCTATCACATCGTGACCCAAGCTTGTATTACTCATTCATATCTCAATTCTGTATGCGGTACAATAATGTGAAACAGCAAATTAAATGAGTGTGTTTATTCCTGATTTCAATCTCAGGCTCTCAGGCCAAAACTGGCCCATAAAATTGAATATGACCCTCAAGATAAATGTACAACAAACAACGTGTATGATGAATAAAAAGTGCCATGACAGACTGCAACAGTTACCACACTCACTTCACTCATATGGTTTTCAGTCAAAATATGTCGGTGAATATAAATCCAGGCTGAGATTTCTTTATTTGGTCTCTGTGACCGAGTTTGACTCCTCTGACTTAAACCAATGTGCATCCAACACGATGGACGATTATCAATGATTTTGTGGCTTCCTCTGATCATCCTAGAAGGCGGGTCTTTGTGCACTCAACCGCTCACATCCTCAGACGTTCCACACAAGATAACTTTCCAATGAGGGAAGAAAATGCAGTCACACTCACCCTCTCTTCCGCTGCTGGTGGTCGACTGAGAAGCTGCTGCAAGACAGAGAGGAAAACTTCATCATCGAGGGAGACATGCAAGGGTGTGAACATTTGAGGAAATCATTCACAGACCAGAGATGAAGACGCTCCTCACTCCATCGTCTCGTCCTCTCTGCGGCTCACAGGCGGTAATGAAGTACTGTTGCCCACACACTGATCATCTCGCTGTTTTACTACCAGCCGTCTACGCTGGTCCACCCAGCCTCCGGCGGAGCGCAGCGTGGGAGGAGGAGAGGTGAAGGATCCTTCAGCGAGAATAATAATAAATAATTGCAGCCAATCAGCACCATTGTCAGAATGGAACCCTCAACACCTCACCTGAGTGATGATGGCTGACGGCGAGGGCACATGAGGAGGGTGGATGTCCCCAGCTCTCATGACTGCTCCATTTTCATTGAACAATAAGTTTGCGTCCTGAAAAGCACGGTGGTTATTGCTATGACAACGTGCATCTTGTCGAGTGCCCAGGGGAGAGTAGTGTGCAGTAGTAACCCTTTGGCACCCAGCAGCCCAGATTTCCACTCTCACACCCACTCACTCGCCTTACTTCACCAGTCCCATTAATATGCACGCTGCTACACTCGCATCAGTTTTACCAAAAGATTCATTATTGAAAGATTCATATTTGACTCAAAATTCACCTGTCGACTTTTTGGATGTGTATCCCGGTTTGGGGTGAAACTGAAATGAGATTCCCAGCTGCTGCATCATCTCTGTATGAGAGCGTCTATCGAGTGTGTGTCCTAGAATACGATGAGACTATAAACCCTTTTGGCTACGTCTGTCTTGGACAGATTTCTTATCACCGCTTTATGGCAAAGTCATTTTAATAAATCAAGCTTGAAAACAATATATTTCAATTAGATCTCATCTGCTTAAATGATTGACTATTCCAGAGTTGTTCAAACAGTGTGTGGCAACATACTAGTGTGCCGTGGGAGAGTGTCAGGTGTGGCATGGGAAATGATGCAGTTTGACCTCATTTGTCCAGAGATGGAGGTGGACGATACGATGACATGATATCATGAACTGTCAGAACCTGTGGACCATCTACCAACGTCAGGAGATGACATGGATTCAGTCACATTCTTTCCACGTTGACCGTCACTTGAAGCTTGGTGCTCCTCTTCGCACACACACTCACAGCGAAGAAAGTCAAATGCGCAACTTCCAGTTGTTTTTAAACATGATGCTCCTCAAAACTTGACCACACACATTCACGACAGAATGAGGGAGTGTTCCATGTCAGACCCACGATGCCAAAGACTGTCTGCTCCGCAGCGCTAACAGAGCTAACAGCTAACGTGGCGCCCCCCTTCGAAACTTCAGTTGACACTCGTAGACCATTAAAGTTTGCTTCGTTGTTTAAAAGTTGGCAAAAAACTAAATACAGAACCAAATAAATGTGACGCGATAAAGAAACATTGTTGTCGTGAAGCAAGCTGAACCAAAGAATGGTAGAAATGTGTCTAGCAATTCCCAAAGACTGTCAATAAAATCTAGTTATTTAAAAGAAACAAATAAATAAATCCTGATATATTTTAACATATTGCACCTTTCTGGAATTAAAAAAACAAATACATTTTCTGCCAATTGTTTCTGCAAATAACATGCTAAAACAAGTGTCAGTAGCTACAATTTTTTAACAAAACAACAGGGATTTTCTTCAGGACTTGCAACTGAGCACAATTGTGCTTCAGCTGAGGTACCGTTGGCGCTGTGCCTCAGGATTTTTTTCAACGAAACAGGTGAGCTGTGGCTGAAAAAAGATTGACAAACACAGGACTAGTCACTAGTCACTATCTTCATGATTAGTTGATCTGATTTCGGCATTATTAATAGAAAATCATTTACAATATAGCAAAATGTATGTGAATTGTTGTGAACACTTGTATCACATTAGAAGTTTAAAACTGAACAATTTGAAAGAAACCATTAAGTGTTCAGTTCAGCGGGGGAGTCCCAGAAAACAAAGTTTATCACGGCGAAATAGAAGTTTTGGAGAAATTCATTTGATCTAACTGTGAAGTTGAAAGAGTCAGAGAAGAAACAACGAGAGGAAAATGTTAAAACAAAGGTGGAAACTGAAAATAAAGAACATGATGATACAGTATATTCAGTGCCAGGAGACACAAGCTGATGATCTCAGGTTCTTCAGAAAAGGTGGGATACAAGGAGGAATGAATGAATCAGCTTTGCACAGCGGATCGGCTGGACACACACTGTGCATGCATCAAATACCAAATATATATATTCTAATACTTAATATATACTTATGTATATATTAAGTTTGTATATAAACAAAGGACTTGCTTGTGTCTCTGTGAGCGTGCTGCTCGGTTTGAGAACCGAGGTGTCGCTCTCCTCTGCCTATCCTCATCCAAGTGAAGCCAACAGAATTACTGACATAATTCAAGACTGGGTTCTCAAGCCCTGCATAACCCTGCACTTGCGGGCACTCTCCTCACTCTCCACTCCATCCACTCATCATCCTCCTTCCCTTTTCCTTTCCTCACGTTGTGTCTGTGGAACTCACAGCTTCTCTGTTCGGTTGAATACAAATCCACCTGCAGCAGGACTTTGGCATTGGAAGATGCCGTCCTGGCTTCACATGTGGGGAGCACACAAAACAAAAATACAGAAATTTGTACCTTCTGCGTTGGTGTGTCACTCGGACTGTCACCTCTAAACTGCTGGACTTAATGTAAGTGACCACCATGTTTGTCTCCAACATCTTCTGAGAGGAATCAATGAACATTTTCTACAAGTCCATCAGGGTGAAATCACTGTATCTGTCAAAGACGACATGCTCAGAGCTCAGCGCGCAGATAGGTGACTTATTTTAAATACTGCAGTGGTGAGGGATACTTGTAGAATTCAACAACCAAAGTGTTTTCTTGCAGCAAGATCAAATGGTTTTGAGATCTCCTCATTCATGAGTGGAGCACTTGTACCGAGACCATCTATCCATGGACAGACCTCCTGTTGCAAACTGGTGAAAACCAAAGTGATAGGAACAGATTGCATTGCCATGGCAACACAATTATCCTGCCATAACGTGGGAGGCATGGACCATGTATGATCCACGTTTAGATACATGTAATTAGTCACCAGCTGCAGAAGGAAACTGTGAGAACACATCACCTTCTTTAACAATCCATCCCGTTTTTTCTTTTCTTTTTTTTTTTTACATTATACTTGGAGATCATTTTCAGTGGACGTGAAGTGATATTGTGTTTATGGTGCACATTGTTTCAGATGTTAGAAAGTACTGTGGTCATAGCGCTGTGTTTTGTTACCTAGCAACCTGGCAGGTTGTGGCTGTAGTTCACACAGAAGACTAATGTGATGTTTGTGCTTCCATTTTATTGTCTCTTAACATGAAGAATAGTTTTATGAAGCCCAAGCAAGTGGAATGAAGCATGCTTCCCTCAGCCCTGATGCTGGAGCACACTGCTGCAGTACACACACACAAATAAAAACGGATTTTGCTGAAGAATGAGATCAGACTGTTTTGTGAGTCTGTGCTGGAGGTGGACAATTTATGTATAAAAAGAAGCCTTCAACACTTTTTTCTTAACAAATAGTATAGCATTTACAAAGTCTGTTCAATAAATATACATTTAGTTCTGCCGGCAAGTGTTTGAAATCACACTAATCTCATTCTTCGGTTTCTGTATCATACCATAAAATGACCAAATCAGAAGAAACTTTTGTATTTGCCGTTTCAAAATAATGGTTAAAACATGAACTGTACATCAAGATCAAAACACAAGAAAAATTACTTCAAAACGAATTGGTCCATGCCGAAAGGTCGCAACAGATTGGAAATGTCACTCTATATATGGCAACTTGAAGCTATTCCAAGCGTTTTTGAGATCAAAGGGCGGCATGGTGAGGCATAAAAATAGACACTCATGAGCTCACAATAAAAGGTAGGGAGGGAAAGCAAATGGTTTCGGGTTGGTCAGCTGAGTTTTGTGCAGAGGCTCATTCCACTTCCACACACAAGAGGTAACCAAGAAGAGGCAAGCAAAGACAGGTGTTATCATCAGAAGGAAATGAAGCGCTCAAAAGTTCAAGGATAATTATTAATGATCGATACTAAACATACTGGTTGAGGTTGAAGTCAGATGCAAATGTTGCATGTTTTTCACCTCAACACCAGCTCCTTATGTCAAATCAATGGCATTTGCTACAATGATGAAGTGAAAGGCAGGTTTATTTGGTATAAAATATTAAGTTTATTACAGCTTGGTGGAATTGTTAATGCATTGAATCATTCATTCACACTTAAAAAAAAAAAAAAAAGAAAAGAAAAAAACAATGAATCATGAAGTATAAACACGTTAGTACCACAGCACTTTGGTGTACATTAGTTTGCGGCGCAGCTCAAACAGAGGTTAACAGACACTGACAATCACAGTTGTAGTTTTAATATTCTTGGCTCACTACGTTCATCGATATAGAGTCTTGACTTTTACTTTGGCTCTGCAGCATACACAAAAAGTAAAAGTAAAAAAAGAGCACAAAATGAAATTCCCGATGTCAAATGAGAAGCTTAATGTAGTTTCATATTTCATTTGGGGTAATTGTACATCGAGACTGTATTTCAAAGAATGGGTTTTGTGAAATCTAATCGACAAATTTATCAGGACAGTGCCTGGTCCAACTTGGTTTAAACTGACTGCTTCTTCAGGACACTGTCCAAACTGTCTGAAACAAAATCCGACAGCAATGTGGCAGCACCGTCTGTGTCTAATATCTGAGAGAAAGGTTTAATATATTGCTCCTGAAAGACGCAATGAAATGAAATGTTGTCGTACACACTTATTTTCTCATAAATATAGTACATCAAGAGAGTAAGCTGAAAAAGCATTTAAGTCACTTCGATGCTACTACTCCATATAAAAGTAAAAAAGTTGCCAGTTGCTGCGTGTACCTTGCAACTACATGAAACTTTTGATAAAAAAAAAAAACTTGAGTTACATGTACAATCAGGACTTATCCTTAAATACCTTTGTATTTTTTGTTTACTCCTCCCCTCCTCATCCTAACCAGCATGTCTCAGTAGTGACTGCCCATCAATGGACTTCACGTGGACACAGAGCAATCGTGGGTGGGGTCAAAGTCTCAGCGCAGAAGTTGGTCCTTGTACATCCCGTGAGCAGCCCCATGTGAAGGTTTGGGAAGTTTCCCCATGGACTGCTTGACGGCGTCCTGAAGGGACTTTCGGGTCACCAGGAGACGCACCACATGTTCCTTCTTTTTGGTCAGTCTTTTGCGAGCCTGGTCATGAGTCATGACCGTCATGTCCCACCCATTCACCTAGTAAGGGGACAGAAATACAGTCAAGGTTACCTATGACCATACAATGGTTGGTGAATGCACTCTGAGCCAGTGATAATGCCTCAGTAACTCAATGTTACACTGAGTTTTTAACTTAATTACAGTTTAAATAGAATTTTTCTTTTTATTATGTCGACCAAAAACACGAGCAGATAAGAGCCAGATGTCCACACCAGTCATGAGTCACTGGTAAATCAAATGATAATTTAGAACAAAAAGTTCTGTAAACTTGTCCAGCTGCATGTTTTGGACAACACATTTTTTCTTGGGTTATTTTTGGCATTCAACCTGACATCATGGCTGATGCCTGCATCACAGATGATAATCCTATATAACCACTCTTTTAAGTTGCTCTTTCCAACTCAGTAGTTACTTTTCCAAGTCACTGTGTGTTACTTTTTTGTTATTTTCTGGAAGTAAAATATTTACATCTGCCTTCTTCTTCTGCATGTGCATGACGTCATGTGCTGGACATGTTTTCAACCGGGGGAGCGAGAGATTCGCATGTTTCTAGCTGAAAATATAGACTATTTTGAATTTGTGGTTGCTACAGATGAAAGAATTAACCCTACAGATCCACAGATGAGCAAAAAGGACCGATTAAGGACAGTGAAAAAGTTGTTGAAAGTGAGGTCTTAAAACAATATAATAAGTTTTAAAATCACCTTCATAATACATTGACACATTTCGAGATTATTTTTGTGATGTTTGGGGCAGGAAGAAACTCTACTGATTGTACAGATTTTTCCTCTGCCAGCGCTACAGAGAGCAGAGTGGGAAGTCACTGTAGCAGACACGATAGTGCAGCTACTGCCTCCAGGTGGCCAACGGGAGACGTGAAACACAGGCTTGGTATACTGGACTTGTTGAGGACCTGGTATTTGTGTATAAACAGCTATATATAATTTTGCTTTGTACATTTGTGAATGTTTCTGACAAAAGAAAATAAATCCCAGCTGTGGCTTACACAGGGGGGGAAAGATATTTTTTTCGTACTTGTACTATTTTTATTTGCGTGTGGTTTTAGGTCCAATGTGTTAATATTGCATGTCAAAATAAAATATTCACTCAGCATTTACACAGTTGGAAGAGCCAAATGACCCCACACAAGGTTAGGAAACTGTTTTGAAGCTCAGATATAAACACCCCAACGATGAGGGCTGTTGTCGGCTGCTAAATGTAACTTTGGAAGTAACTTGTAATCTAACTTAGTTACTTTTAAATACAAGTAATCAGTAATGTCACTAAGCTACTTTTTAGTGCCACCTGCTGGTTGAACACCTCAGAGTTTCACTGAAGTCCATAATAATCTTGACAAACCTGCATTATTTTGTCCCCCTCCATCAAGCCCGCCACATCTGCTGGTCCTCCGGGCGAGATCCTGGTCACATAGATTCCCTGTGAGAGAAACAAAAGCACAGACACAATGATTCAAGTGTCGACACAAAAATGCTCGACCAAATTTTGCATGGAGCTTCAGTCACAATGCGCATAGTGGTGCGCCTCACGTGCTCTTGAATATTAATAAAAGCCAACTGATGGCTACCGAGAGACAAACTCAAACTTCTTTCATTTCAGTCGCAATGGAAAACACTGGTCAGTCTACCAGTCCCTTAGTGCACTGTAACAGCTGAATGCATTGGGACACACTAGGAGAGCTAAACATTCTTTTCATATTTTTTTTATATTCGGATTGACATCATGAAGCTCAACAATTCTCCAACAAATGGTCATTCTGATTTTTTTTTCTTGTTTTTTTTTCGTTTTGTCCCCAACTGAGTGCAAGTTTGAAACCTCTAACATAGAATTGCTCAAGAGCTCCTAGGCCCATGGAACACAGATGCTGAAACTTAACGCTGGATACATTATAATAATAATAATTATTATTATTATTATTATTATTATTTGTGATGTGTGAAAAGCATTCAGGGGAAATGAGGCTTTAAATTTAAATGAATGAAATGATGTTTCAATATAAAATTACAGAAGAATTTCAGACTCACTAAAAGACGCACTATTACAGAGTGAGATGACAAAGCGCTACTAATGGAAACAATGACAGGATACAGGAAAGAACCCCTTGTAATGTCCCTACTTCCACCGACATTTTGTGTCGGCGGACAGCGACTTCATATCTGCGCCAATCTCTTATAATATATTTGCCAAAATATTCCATTTCATTACCATCTGTGTTCTAACTTGCCCCTAGTTTGCACTTTTCATCCAAATCTCACCATGGGAAGTTACAGGGCACTAAAGAGCACAAGCACTAGGAACTGAATACGTTTTAACCCAGAAATTCTGTATCTAAAAAAAAATAACATGAGTGCTCCAATCTGTGGAAACTTACTTTGTCACTTTTATCTTCAGAGAAAGGGTTTTGGCCAGGATCCTGGTCGATTCCTCCTCCGATGCTGAAGCCCAGTATCAGATTATCACCTTGCTGCAACTTCTGGATCTCAATACGTTGCTGTTTACATGTAGAAGGAGAACACAAATTCACAGTGATGAACAGTTTTGGTATCTTGTTCATGAGGGTCAGTGAGAAATGAGTTTGACAAGTTGATAAATTGCTCGATTGGAACCGAAACTAGAGCTAAAAAAAAAAGATCTTGAATACAAGAAGATGTTATCAGTTGGTGAAGGCGTGTAGTTCTCCAAAAGGAGCAGCGTAATGTCAGCCGTGAGAGACAGATGATACAGGAAGTGCCTCTGCAGTCTGGAACAAACGTCCGATAAGGTTGCCACTGTCAAACAACAAACCTCATGAGAGCATTGAAAGGCGTGGAATCGGGCTGTGGACAGCTGCACCAGTCGTACGTTCTGAGACTATGAATCAGCACACATTCTGCTCACAATAACAATGTGTCATGGCACAAGGATGTGACAGGAAGTCTGCACTAAACACCTGACCTGGAGCTAATGATTACAATGTAGACTCTGAGATGTGAAGTACACATATGGAGATTAAACAGTTTGATAGCATTTGACGATTTTGCAGCTACCAGCATATGAACTAACAAAAATAAAAGACTGAGACTGTACACAATGACAACCGACACAACTGAATTACATGTTACAGTGTTATTTTCTTTTGACACGCTTTATAATGTACAGTAACTTTAGTAGCAAATTCAGTAAAGTTTTGTGCAGTTTGAATCACGAATTGAAATTTTAGAAAAGGTTTGTTTGTTCCTAGTGTCTTCGGTTCTTAAACAAGGCAACAATGTCATCTTTGGGATTTTATGTCTTAACCTTTGCCATATTGCCAGCCTCAGGTGAAATGACTTGGCACGTTAGTCCAAGAATTCTGTTTCAATTTTTTGGTCTGTCTTTACTTGCCTTCCCCCACGATCGGTTTTAGGTAGTTTACACAGCTTCTTGTTTTTATTCCGTAAGACGTGAACATGTCAGACTTACTGAGTCTCACCTGGATGATGCTTGTGTGTGCTCTTTTTAAACTTCATATTTACCTACACAAACGCCATTCTAAAACATGGACGACTTTGAAGTTAAACTCACATTTTGTGGATAGTTTTGTTTGCTTTTTTTTTTTGTATAAACCAATAACCAAGCGAAATGTCGGTTTTTCAAAACGCGTTCCTTCCGTACTCGGCTCATACTCTTGAACACCGAACTTAAATGAAGTAAAATGCGGCGAACGACAGCGTTATCACTCTTTGTTTCAGTAGGTTTGAGCTCAACAAGGCAAAGCACTTTTCATGAACAATAGCTCAAAGTCCGAGTCTCACACTCACCACAACAGCAGTGACCGGTTGTCCGGGAAGAAAGGACATCGTGTTGTTGTCAAGTTAGTCGTCGATTAAAAAAATAAAAAAGATAAATATCAAGTACACACGTGAGAAACTGAGTTAGACGATCAGGACAGCTTCCGCCTGAATGTGTGTCAAGAGGATGATTCCTGGCGTAAAACCAACTGCTTCCATGATGACGTCACCCGCCACCTCAATGCTACGTACTGTCTGGTTTGCTGTAGGGAACAGTCCGGGCGGGCGGTGTTTAACCAGCTTGCCACGGCGAGAGTCCTGAGCTTTTCTCCTTAAAAGGAAAGTCTTTTTTGTCATTGTCAAGCACTTCTGTATCAAGCATTTTTTTTTATCTCAGGAATGAAGCGAAACAGTACAATCAATAGCAGAAGGAGAGGTGTATGATCACCGTTCAAAAAAGAACGTAACTTTATCTCTTAACTGGTGACGCGCCCATCTTCTGGGCCGCCCCTCCCGACAGGCTGAATCATGTTCCAGTTATGCGCACACAGCGAGCCTTACAGTAGTTTTTCCATGACAAAGTTGTGGAAGGTTGAAGGGGAAGTCTCTTGGCCTCAGATTAAAGGCAGAGGGTGGATGCACCTTTTTGTTTTCTGAATAATAGATATCCTCTCAGAACTGACAAATGTATGTATCATGAATCAACCCATTAAATGAGAATAGATTTTCAAAAATAGCTTGAGATTGGAGGGAATTGATGTAGACCTGTGCGAGAGACACAATAGTGAACTGTCAAACAAGTTTGTTTGCGACACCAACATTGTCACCTGTCACACACGAATGTACAGTGTGAAACTGGTTTGTCTTCGGCAGACGTTTATTTCTGTTTTGCTCGCAGACTGAACTGTTCCTCTAATGGTAGCACAATAACATTTGTCACAAGTGTGATATCTGAAGTAACTTGGTGTTTCTTGTGTTCCACAGTGAAGCCGCTGTGATCCAGTGACCCAGTTTATTGGTGCAGCACATTAAAACTCTTCACAAAACAGTAGCAGTCATCAGTGGAGTTTATTACATGACTTTTTTTCATGTAATAAAACTCCACTTCTCAGTATTTCGATAAATCGATAAATCATTAATACCAGATTAGAACATCGTGGCGCGTCTACTTCATCATGATACTACTAACAAGGCCCAGACGGAGCACGGGGAACTGACGGCACCTGTTCAACTGCCATTCAGTGATCTGCCTCTCTCCACTGCACATGGTGCGAAAACATCAGTCCAGTCGCTTCAGTGATTGTCTGATTTGTCTTTTCAATGTTGTCTCATAAATCTCAACATAAATCGACATGTTTTCTTTTTTCACTCACCTTTGTATAATAATGATCTGTACTAGAGTCCTCATCGCTCACTCACTGATCTTCCATCATACGTTCAGATACAAATCAAAATGCTGAGCTGACAAAGTCCTATTTTCAGCCGTACAGTCACCGAACTGTCAAATATGAAGCAGTCCTCCTGTACATGTTCAAGTAACTACTGCTCTTTATGATCAGGAGAGAAAGGTGGGGGTGTCGAGTACTCCTGGGGCAAAGTACTACTCATACTCTTAGTGTCTAAAGATTGGAAGTGGCGCTCCAGGTACTCGGTGTCTGCATTTCCTCCCTCTGACAGTCTCATGTTGCTGGGCACGGGATCCATCTGTGCGTAGTAGAGATCGGATGAGGATCTGGATGCGGACCAGCTGGCAGAGTGGTTGGATGTTCTGGTCGCATTAACTGGGAAAGCAGGAGTCGATGCAAAGGAACGTTGTGTGAGGGGATGCGCTTGAGGTAAGTGCCTCTTCCTCATCATTGGCACCGGCGGGACCTCGAGGAGCACACATGTTCGTCACTTGTCTTAAAGGACATCTTATTTCATCCACTGAAGGTGAGTGAGATACTAGTCATGTGAGGGGTGAGGTGACAAGTTGGGTGGAGTGAAGAGTTCAGTCTACCTACCACTGGTGGCACTGGTTCAGTGTTGGCCTGGGGCGTGTTCAGTGTTCCTCTGGGTGATGAGGGAAGATTGTTTTGGGGTGTCAGAAAGCTCAAACAGGGTCCTGTTTCAAGAAACAGAACAGCTGCTGGAGGACTTCTCTGAGCTTGGCTCTAAAAGGAGGTACAGGGTAAATGGCATGAGCTTGTCCACAGTTGAGAATGGCTTGATTTACAGTTAATGAAAAACAATGACTTGTGCTGACCCGGCTGCAGGCGACGGTCAGCAAGTCTCCATGCATTGAGATGGGGGTCACACGGTGAAAGTCCACCAGGTCCCGCAGACTCCTGTGACGGAGGTTCTCTCCCGAGATGAAGTACTGACCGTCTGCTGACAGCTCGATCATGAAGTGTTTGCAGCGGTCTCGGCCTCTATGGGTCAGAGACATAGATGTGGTGACTGATGGGACAAGGGGAACGAGGGACTCAATATTCAACCCTGAAACTCACCTATATGAGAGAGTGTAGCCATTCCGGCTCTCGCTGACCCGGAGGAGGAAGTGGCCGAGAGGCTTCTTCATCAGCAGATCCTCTGAGGACCTGAAAGCAAAGCGATTTCTGGTGTAGACATTAGCTCATTCTTCGCCATGACACTCACGAGTGAAGGTGCTGCACCAGTCTGTCTGTCGATCTGACTCTTCATCCATCCCTCACTCACAAACAAGATCCAGAGATCAACTCCAGCCCAGACAGGAGATTACATTCTTTTTCTTCTTGTGACTCACTGGTGCTGATCCTTAACTCGGCAGCTTCACAAGCAACTCTCAGAAAATGACATGAAAAGTGGCAAAGACTTACTTCCTTGAAATTCCCCAGTGGAACCATTCGGGAAGGGTTCCGTATCGGACCTCGTACCAAAATGACGTCCCTTGTGATTCAGGACAGTCCAGCACTCCCTTGACCGAGCCGCTCTGCTCCACCATCCTCGATGACAATTCATTATTGTCATGTGATACCCTTATGATACCCCCAAATATTAATTGTATATAAAATAAATATTTAAAATATAAACAAGCAAGAGACTAAAAACCATCATTAGGACGTCGACATATAAACCCTGAAACACAGCTTGTTTTTTAAGACATATGATGTCAACTACTTTTAACAGAGAATCTGAAAGCTGATGTTCTGGCCTATCTAAGGTCATAGAACGACATATTTGTAGAACGCATAGCAAGCTCACTCACCTCCTGTCGCTGTGTGGTTTAAGGAAATCAGCACAGAACTAACCTGTCTGCCTGCGCCGTGGAGGGCGGTGCCAAACACCCCCCTCAGTATCTGTATCTGAGGATGAGGAATGGAGCAAGACTGATGAGCAGATGCCAAGTTAGAGATGAAGATGCACAGCTTTTAGCTGGGAGTGAAAATGAGCAACAATTAGAAATGAGAAACAACTCTTCCAGAAAGATTTGGAGACAAAGTTAGGGAGAGTCAGGTGGAGACATGTTGGACCAAGTTTTATACTAGGCCCAATAAGAAGAGGAAGACAACCAGTGGGGCACCTGAAGAGGCCATGTGTGACCAGGGAGGATGCACAACACTGGCAACAAGGAGGAGGGGGCAACTTGCACTGACAGTAAATCTCATGTTATGCAGCCAAACCAGTTCAGGTGAAGAGCAGAACTGAAAGTCTGATGGTTGAAAACAGCAGTCCATATCTACTGAAACACAAAAAGGTTCTTAAGAATCCCATTTTATTAAATCATCCAAAGTACACATATCTACAAAAAGATGTAGACCAATAAGATTTATGAAACTACAGTACAATCATTGTAGATCTTATTTACAATTGCTGAATTATTTCACCTCTCTGTCAACGAATGCACCTAAGAATCAAAATTTAGTTTGGGAATGTTCGACAGCTTTCAATTGAAGTCAAATTAGAATTGAAATGTCCAAAAACTAACCCATTTGCAGCACTGGATGTCTGCAGGACAGTTTCTGGAGATAAAACAAGCACAGATGATTGAAATCCACAGGTTTGACCTAATTACATCCTCAGATTCAAAGAATCCTCAGAAAGGTTCGATATGATTCGCTCTCGCCCTAAAACCTCAAATAAATTCGCTTTTCAATCGACTTCCTATTTTGTGTGTTTTTCGCTCGGAGGAAAAGAAGCAGAATTTGGAGTGGCAGCGGCAGAAAATAAAACAGCAAGTATACTTCGCACATTTCTAATCTCAAATAAAGCTTGTCAAGTCGACTGTGCAAAGCTTTTTGAGGTTGTCTACGCACCCACAATGCATAGTTCAGACGGCCAGAGCCAAAACAAGATGCAGGAAGCGAAAAAGAAAAAAAAAACCATTGGAGGGAATATGAACTGGGATCCAAACATCCGAAAAGAACCAACGGAATGTTTTAACAAGTTCTAATAACTTGGGCATCTGCCTTTAACGTCAATGTTTTCAGTGCCGATCAGGACGACCAGTGAGGGACACGGAGAAACACATGCAGGGATAGGGTGTAAGACTTGAGCAACAAACAATAAATGTCTAGAACAGAAATCAAAATGAAGCTTTTTTTTTCTTTGTACAGAAAAAAAACAACAGGAAAAGTGCATAATCAATAAGAACATAAAAGGGCACTTTGTCATTTTGGTGCTATGTCTTGTTATAAATACTGCTACAGCACAGCTCCTGTCCAAGGCCCAGAAAAAACAGATGTGTACTTACTCCCCCAGTGGAACAGTCGACTGGATATAGAAAAACAACAACACAACACAACCGATCAGGAAGCTCTTCTGTGCCACTACGCTATCGCCACCAGGTGTTCAGGTTGGGTATTTCTAGTTCACCACTTGCAGTGCCTTCATGTCCTCCCGTTTGTGACAGTTATAGCATGTAAAAACAAGAACCTGTGCCCTTGATATCTCGCCCACTTAATCGTAGGCCCCAACCCTCATTTCCACCACAGGAATACTTCAAATATCTGGTCTCCATTTTCATGGAATTGCACATTAGAGGGTTTACAAGAGTGGAATGTGGAAGCAGGAGGATAAGCTGTGATATAAACCTCAGTGTTGATATGACGAGTAATGAGGGCTTAAAGTAGCCACTTCAAATATATTTACACGTTGTGTTAAGATAATACGGGTACATAATAATCTAGGCCACCCACACATGTAATACACAAACCAGCGCCTAGCCAGGTCCGGACTCTGCACCCTGGACACACACTAACGTTGCTTCACACCAAGAAAAGAATGGAGGATTCCATCGAGCAGAAGAAAGCTAAAATAGTTGTCAGGTTTTGTTCGTTCTTCGGGGACTCACAAAAAGGCAGTCATAGAAACTGAATACGCCGTTGTCTAAAGACTTCTGACTTGGTATGTTGTCGTTGCTGGATAGGTGTCGGCAGTCGACAGATTTAGGAGTGGGAGGGGTCGGTCCTATGAGAGTTGAGCAGAGGAGTGGTGAAGCAGGAAGACCAGGAAGGATAAAGACGATCAGAGTGTGCTCCGTCCAGTTCTGTCCAGTGGGGGACACGGTTAAGGCGATGGTGGATGCAGACGCACTTGTCTCCTCACAGGAGCGTGCAGCGAAAGAAACTGCTTTTCTTGGGTTGTTCTGTAATCTTCACTCCTTGACTGCTGCCCTGTGGGTTGTTGCCCTCCTGAGAGACGCAGTCACATCAAATGGTCAAAAAAAAAGAACGACAGCAGACGCATGAATTGAGAGCGACAATGGGTGTGCTTACCAGTTTCTTGTCCATTTTCGCTTTGATGTCTCTCGCAAGAGTTAGGAAGGCCTACACAGAAACAGCAAACAGACTTGTTCAGGTTCATCTATAGCTGAACACAAACTTAAAATGAGGGGTTTAACGGAATTCTTATGCACTGAATTGCCCAGATCACTCTGTTGTCAAAAAGCAGTTTAAAGAAATGTAAGCATGAAATGGCTGTGCTAAATACTTCGTAGCAGGGGGTGCTCAGATACGCGTCTGAGAGGGCCACAAGGAATTCTTTCAACAAGTCAAAGGGCCATTCATTGAAGCTGGTCACGCGACATGGTGTACGGCAAAACAACAATAGAAATAGAAATGCCGCAAGCCACATTTCCAATGGAGCACTGGATGTCAGTACTGACAGTTTTTCTTAAGCAGGAAACGGAAGGGAACAAAATGGCTCTTTCGAGTGTAAAGGTTGCCGACCCCTGGTGCAGATGAATCCAATGTGTCTCAAAAATAATGATCAACACATTCACCACAGCAATCCAATCTAACTTTGACACACGTTTCTATAGCCTCCAATTTGTAGCAAACCACCAATTTAAGGATATTGTGTCATGGAATACATTAATGAATGAGGAACAGCTCAGCCTCATAATAGAGAAGATTCATGCTTTTGAAACTCACACCAACAACAATTTGTTGAGATCATTGAGATAAAACCTTTTTAACCACATAATGAACTTCAACACTGACAGAAGATGATTCACTTATGAAGACGGTGTTCCAGACAGCTGCCAACAGCACGATAACGTTGTACATGTAGCCACTGATTCCAATATACCGAGCAGACACCCCAGTCAAATGTTCTTTAACTGCAAATAAATAACAGCCAAGGCCCTTCCACACCGTCCTCTCCAGGGAAGGGGCTCGCTATGTCTCCCAAAGTAGCTTCCCTCCACACTATTTTCCCAAACACAGCTCCCTCTTCCACACTAAACATCTTGCTCTTTTGCAACTTCCATAATCAGCCAATTCTGTGATTCCGTGACCAGACAGCATTATTCGCTGTGACTTGTGTGCCGCATAAGCACATGGACTGCATATGAATATAAACTATAATAAACCAGTATAAACTATAACACCACCACCACACATACTTCCATGACTTAAATAACTCAGGAGCGTCTTCAAACATTTTGTCTATTGAAAGAATGACAAAGTATATACACTTACATTCTCCACATTGATGTTTGCTTTTGCACTCGTCTCCATGAACTTGATGCCGTACTCCAGCGCCAGCTGGCGAAGAAGAGGTATGCCTTAACACATTTGAACCATATAGACGTATATGAATGGCATTAGTTTGCTTGGTGTACACCTACGGTTTTAACTGTAGTGTTATGGTTAAAGTTGTGATCTACTTCAAAGACAGGAAGTGAGATAGACAAATTCCTAATCACCTTTTCGCCTCTTTCTTTCGAAACCTGCCTTTTATCATTCACATCACATTTGTTTCCAAGAACCATCCTCTCCACGTCCGACGATGCATGCTGTGAAAAGGAAAATCAGACAATTCATCAGCAAACAGAGATAGGAAGCTCTTAAGAGACATGAAGCATGAACCCCAATACCTCTTCTATATTTCGTATCCAGTTCTTGATGTTGTCAAAAGACTTTTCATTGGTGATGTCATACACCAACATGATGCCCTGTAGAGATCAGAAAACAAGAAATTAATGACCAAAATACATTCCAGTCCTCGCTCGGATGAAACTATCTAGATCCTTTACATGCTCAATAACCGTGTGAGAGATGGAACACAATCCACAATTCAGCGTTAAAGATTCAAATGTGGATCAATATGCATCCGGTTTGACTAGTATTGAAGGACAGGTCATCATAATTTGCATGCGCACGCCTCATAGTCCCTCTAGGTGTGTGTATGAAAGGAGTCCGAACAGTAAGGGGTGTGGTGGCTCTGCAGTAGTTGTATGCAACTGCTTTCCCTTTAGGAACCACCATTATACACAGTGATGATACCAGCGGTACATACCATGGCTCCTCTGTAATAGGCCGTTGTGATGGTCCTGAACCGCTCCTGTCCTGCTGTATCCCTACAGTGGACAGAAAGAGTATTTCATACTTCAACCATAATTTGAGTTATTTCTCCCTCCACTTGAGAAATTACATTTTAATAGAACAAATAATGCAAAATGAGATTTGTATCATCTCTATAATGCAACAGTTTGAGTAGGTAATTTAAAAACAAGCCAAAATCTCAGATAACAAATAGCATTACACAGAGTTCCTTAAAAGACATTCACTCTAGACGCAGTAGAATAAAACCAAGTTGAAATCATAACCTGTCAGTCAGCATGTTAAAGTCCACAGCACAGAACAAGATGTGAATGAAACTCATTTAGATAAGATTAGACATCGCTTCACTCGTCCTAATGGAGTATCAGGGTCACTCCTTCGTCATTACATTTACCTTTTACTGAAGGAAATGTGTACAGCATGAAGAAGATAAGTCATTGGACTATTGATGAGAGCTAGACCATCACCAGTTCTATTCGTGCCATTTCTCCTGGTTGAGATTTTTGGAGTCTTCTAAAAGCTACCGAGGATTCACTGTTACTAAACTCTTTCACAGTTGAACTTCCTTGTTTAATGATGTGACAGGACAGTAGTTTAACTTCAACTTCTCAGACACTAATGCTAACCAAAATACTGAACAACTCAAGTATTTCCATTTTACTCTCCGATAATGGACAATTACTGTACTCCTTAAAGCCATCCATAAAACGTTTTGGGATTAATAGTAATGGCAAATGTAACACTCGGGTGCTTTATGTAGGTGTAGTTGCTCTGGTAAAAAGGATTTAAAACTAACAAAATTATAGAAAAATTTAAATGCTACCATTGAACCTACAGATACAATAGTGAAATTGTAGTTGTTTTGTTAGTCGTTGTGTTTGATAAAGAGGTGCAAGTTATCGAGCACAGTCAAACCTCATGTCGCTGTGGTATCATTTCTAGATTTGCGAAACGGAAACCATGGGGTGACTCGTGGCCACAAAGCGCTTAGGAGTTTCAGGTCTGCAACAACGCACTGCAGAATATTGTAGATCATCGTCACAGGTTCAATGTTGAGCGCCAAACGTTATTAAGACTAGGAAATGTCAATAGGCTGGGAACATAAAATTAGTAAACCTCGTTATAACACATGCGAGGCTGTTCATGTGACAAATAAATATCTAATTTTAAGTTTTCTCCAATGAAATCCCACTTCTCTTTATTTAAGAGCTTATTAAAAGGCTTAAAATAAATCATCTTACGGGAAAAAAAGCGTACTAAAACCTGTTACACTTAAATTGCAACATTTGAAGTTGAACTGGATTACCAAACAATGGATGTGGACAGTGTCCTCATATATGATAAATACATGTCAGATCAAGAAGCAAGAACACTAACAAAGAAAGACATTTGACTTCTTGGAGTGACTCGCATGATTGCGCCTCTAGAGCAGGGGTGGGCAATCTGGTCCTCGGGCTGGTGTGGTGCAGGTGTTTGTTCCAACTGACTAAGCACCAATGAGGTTTCAGCTGAAATAAGCAACACCAATGAACTGCATGTACTCCAAGTACTGGGTTCTGATATCCTCAGAAATGGGAAAGCATTACTGTTATTACTATTACAGTTATTGAAGTGGGAAAACAAGGTAGTGACAAAAGCTATTCTCACGAGTTCCTTGACCAGATGGATATGAGCAACCTCTTGCTAAATATACTTCCCAATAAGAAACCCCACCGGATGAGGAGGAGACACAAATTGCAGAATGTGTATCTTTCTTTTGATGAATTTCATTGATTGAAAACTTCTTCCAGTTGATGTTTGCGTGAGCCATCTAGGATTGCCTATTTTTGGGGTGGTGAGGCTTCTCCCACTTTCCGACTGGGAAATCCTGGGTAACGTCACCAGGGGGCGCAACAGGGCCCACCCCAGTTCCAATGACAACTGGAACACCAGAAAACACCTCATTGGTGAAAAGGCGTCCTCTTCATTGGTTGGAATGAAAAACCTGCACCCACTATGCGGAACTAATTCCTGCTTACACACTGTAAAATATAGAAACTTTTTTTTTATTAATTAAAGGTTGTGACTATAAATTGTGATTTTCTTTTCACAACAGGAGGAAAAAATAGAATCAGAATAGATGTTATTCACTTTAATAAATAATAAAACAGCAATAATCCAAATGCAGATTTAATACTGTCGCCAGTTATTGGAATTTCGGTCACACATAGGAGAAATTTAGACTTACAGATAGACACATCATGGATGTAACATTAACAATATATCTGACAGTCGTGGGGCAGATTTAAGAAGAGTACAAACAAAGGTCTTAGCTTCCCACTTGAACCCGTGACTTACCATATTTGTAGCTTGATCTTCTTCCCATCTAACTCTATTGTTCTAATCTTGAAGTCAATACCTATAACAAGAGACAGACAAATTAATCGGCGGGTGTCAAGTATATCATGGGGTGGATTTTATAAAAAGACAGTAACTATATAGCACGTAATTGAACGACGTACATATTGATCGATGGCATATCTCGGAGTTCTCGGGTGATTTTATGAAAACCGACACTACTCGCAAAGCTAACTAGCTAGCTCACTGACAGCTCGGCATCGACAATATTTAGTCATCCTTGGGTCGATTTCTATTGATCGGACATATATCTCCGTATATCACGAGGTTTGGGAGGATGACTATCTTTCAAACTGCAGCTGACGGTGGGTAAAAACTGCATGTACATCGCCGACAGAGCTGCTTCCTGACTAGGAACTATAGGATGTTTGTTAGCCTAAAAAGTTAGCAGCAAATTAGCCAGACGGGATGGGCTGCTCCTTCAATACTTCTCCGCTCAGACTCGACCCACAGTCCTCCTGTTACCTACCTATGGTAGAGATAAACGTGGAATTGAATGCGTCCTCTGAGAACCTGAATAAGACACATGTCTTTCCGACGCCCGAGTCGCCGATTAAAAGTAGTTTAAACAAGTAGTCGTAAGTCTTCGCCATGTTATTAGCTAGCAGTCTTGTGCGGAAATCCCGCCCGGTGTAGAGACGATGACGTCACCGCCCGCTCGTGTTTCTTTGGTCAGATCTGCTGTGGAAACAGTGACGTCAGCACAACTCGGGTTCCTTTTGGTCGGAGCAGCTGTCAGTCTCCTCTGGCCTCGTCAGCTCCGGAAGTCACTCAGGGTGTGTTGGATTTACGTCACCAGTTGTCCGGATGGGACACTTTATATAGTCGATTGACGTTTATACCTTTTTTCATGTACTTTATTACAAATTGTGCAGCACTTTGTGATTAGTGATGGGGAAATTTAAAACAAGTCGTTGGAAATACAATATTGCAGTCTCATTCACAGAAAACAGGAAGTTGCGTTTACATGTTATTTTTTATTTTCTTTGCCATCTGCGAGAGACTCGGAGTAGAACCAACTCTTTCCAGCATCATTTGAACCAAATATCGCGGTTTAGACGTCAGAATCTTTGTGATGAATTCATTTAATTATGATGCAGTTGAGGTGAGCGCCTGGATATTGGTGGATTTAGAAATCCACTGCCTGTTAAAGGGGCAAACGCTGTCCCACCGGAAGTCCACTGTCAACTCTGACCACAGCAGTGAAGGAGCAGAAATGTCTTTTCTTCATTCCAAATGGTCTTCAGAGTCATTTATGTCCTCATAAAAAGATGCAAGTTTGTTCTGACACATTTACTGAACTACAATTAAACGTACCAACAATAAGCCACAGGAGGCCCTTTCTCCCTGTGGCAATAAAAACGTACAATTCATCTCTGAAAAATACACACTGAAGGATTCTTCTTGAACTGCAGTTTTGTGCACTTTATAATATTATTTCTTTTGAATTTATTGTGATATGTTAAGTGCGAACGTAATTTCCTTTGGGATTAATGACGTTTTTTTCTGATTCTGATAAACTATTCGCACTCAAATTGAAACGTCACGAAGGGAGGGCCGGTCAGGAACGAGGGAGGGCGTAGAAGTGTCAGGCGTCTAACTCAAATAGAAAGACTTTTGCACCTGACAGGGTCAACAGGATCAGTAACAAGACCATTTGTGTCCTTCTGTGGCGTCGTACACCTTTATTTTCTTCTGGAATCTTGGTTCAGGTTTGTCTTTGGACGCAGACCTGGTTAATTCAAGCAAAATGCCTGTAAGTATATACTGTTGTTGTATTTACAGACTAGACTTTCTAACTATTCAATATAGTGTGGTGGCTTTGTGGATATTGTACTTCACACCTTAAAAGTTGAACTTAGTTATTCTGTTATGAAAAGTAAGAAACGGGCATGTCTGGACTTGTCTCGTGTAGTTCCTCTGTCGGAGTATAGGGGGCGTTTGCCTCGTTTAGAACAGCCAGTCGTTGAAGTGACAATTATATTACAATGAGAATCGTGATGTTTCCAGCTCGCTAAAGACCTGCTGTATCCGTCCTCTGCGGAAGAAAGGAGAAAGCACAAGAAAAAGAGGCTGGTCCAGAATCCTAACTCCTACTTCATGGATGTCAAGTGTATGGGTGAGTGTGATGCCCTGTCCACACCACACCCACCTAATATCAAAAAACATCTTCTCAACCCAATGTGCTCGCATTTTCTCCAGGGTGCTACAAGATCACCACCATCTTCAGTCATTCCCACACCGTGGTGCCGTGCTCGGGGTGTTCACTGGTTCTCTGTCAGCCCAGAGGAGGCAAATGCAGACTAACCGCAGGTAAAACAACACATCAGTTGACCTGAAAATCAGAGCTATATCCCATCACTCATTGTTCTCTTCTGTCCATCCAGGATGTGCTTTCAGAAGGAAATTCTCCTAAATGACCTGCTTCACCGGAGCCAACATCAAACGTCATGGATCAATGAGAAACGTTTCTCTCATGGATTTGGTCCCTCAAAGAAACATTCCAAGAAGATGTTTGCATTAATAGAAACCATTTAGAAAGTCAACCAAGGGGTGAAGCATTTGGTCAGTTATAACAATGTAATGACAGAAAAGCAGTACACTGTGTCTTACTGTAGTTTTAGCATGACAGTAAACACCTTCCTTTCTGAAGGAAATCACTCCATTTTCTTTCACAGTGCTACCAGCCGGAGTAGTGACGTGATACAGCCAATATATGTTATCATTCAGGCACAGCTGCACTTTTTGTACCACCAGGAAGATCACTTATATCAATGTTAACAGCTAGCATGCTTTTTAAAGTGATTTAAAAAAAACGAACATTTGTTTTAAATTCAGCTGATGCTTATTAAGATAAGTACTTGTTTTTTAACAAAGTGATTTTGGGCTCTGATTAAAAATGTTGGTGTCCAATAACACTAGCTGAGACACAATTTGGTTATAAATAAATCTAAAAATGTAATGTTCCTCTTTAAATTAGCATGTGTCCTACTATGTGTGTGCATTCATGATATTTAAATAAAGACAGGATGCATGGCATGGATGTTATTAGATTCATAGCACAGTTGTAATGATAGCAAGTGATATTTATTGCAAACAGAACGCACCAAGGTCTTGATTTCTGTAAAACATTTATTAGTAGACACAGAAAGATGGTGGTGACGAATGGAAATAGGTTCTTAAATTCTAATTTGAAGCTACTTGAGGGCCCTGCTATGAGATACAGAAATGACCAAAATGAAAATAAAACACTTAACAATCCATGTGGTATGAGTGTTCTTTGGTCTTTTAAGTTCCTCTGGCATAAAAAGTGGTGAAGCAAAATTATTTTTAAAAAAAAGGGGGAAAGAATAAAAGCCATACAGAGAGAATTCTGCTTGTTAAGGGTGCAGTGTAATTAGAAATATTGTACATTTCAGCTACATCGTGGCAAAATGTTGGCAGAAACTTGACATCAAAATGGAAGGTCTTCACACATACACCGATGTTGATAATTTGTTATTTGTGAGTACAATTTCCAGCCAACATTTCAGCAAAAAAACAGGTGTCTGACGTTAACAACAAAATCTGAAGAAGAAACCTTCAAAATCTGTAGTTACTCACACTACCACGAGATGGCACTTTGGAGACGTCTGGCAAGGGACCTAAAATCATGACTTGACGAACAGTCAAAAGCATAAATGTGCCTTTTCGATAACAAATTGGGTTCATGATTTGACATTCCACAGGTTTTCAGTACCTGCCAAACGCTTTCTTAACAAGTGGTGATCGTTTCTGCAGCCAGGAGATACAGACGAGACTTTATTGTATAAAAAAAGGTAAAGTTGTGCTTTAAGAAACAAAGAAATATTAAACAAAACCATCAAGGGACAAGAATTAAGTTAATCCCATTTTAAACAGGAAGGAGAATTTACTGCTTGAAATGTGGAATGAAATCAAACGTTGCTGGAATGTGACACTCTCCGGTGTGTTTATAAGGTGTTCAGTTCGTGCAGGGTCTGGTCCAGGACTTGGTGCATACACAGATTGTCCTCCTTGGCCTGTGATAGTTTTTCTACAGAAATGGAACAAAAAAAAGAGGAAGTTACTGGATTATTAATAAATGAGTTCGAGCTTGTGACTCATTGTCAAGGCAGCACCCTGTGGAAGACAACCTCGACCTGCAAAGTACATGATAACTTGTGCTACATGCAAAAACCACACTGGTGCGCTGTCCCATGCAAAAACTCAGGTGGCAGGCAGGGTCCATTTTATAGTTGCTCCATTTTACTCCACTCGTAAATTCCTCATTATTGCGGTGATCTGTCTAACCAACCATCTAAAATTATTCTGAAGTTGTTGAACGGTCACTGTTTGTTTTTTTTTTGAGGGACAAGAATTAATGGTGAAATACACATAACTCAGAATTAAAGAATTTTAATTTTAAAAGAATACATGGAAGGGAAAAAGAAAGGCCTAAAAAAAGTTACAGTAAGAACTCGGAATGGACAATGAAAAACGTTTCTTTGGTGGCTGCACAAATACAGGCAAAGGGCTGCACTTTGCCCACCTGTGGTTTAGACTGTTCAGTTGACAAAGCAATATTTATACTGATTCAAATTTGTATTAAGCATAGAATATATCAAAATACCCTGGCAAGTTATGGGCGATGATTTTTAGAAGTGTATTTTGGGAATATTTGCGTCAATACTCATCTACCTCAGGAGTGGATTGTAAGGATATATGAGGTCAGTAAAACATTTTTGTTTTCTTGCTTGTTTTTTTTAATTCAATTTCTTTCTTTTCATTTGGTGTCGAACTGGTCTTCAGCAAAGGCAGTCGACGAGGTTCAACCCATGTTTCAAGACTGTGTTTGACATTTGCATTCCATGCCACTCTAGTTTGCATCCAGGTTTTTTCTTCAACAACCACCAGTTTAAAAGAGCTCTCTGTAGGCCCTGGTCTTGTAATACATACATTACAGTGGTAATAGTATGACGTTGCTGAAAGAGAACAAACTTGAAGGGAATTTTTTGGACTCTGCGGAGAGGAATGGAACCATCATAACATGGACGCTGCCTACGAGGCACAAAGTGACCTGATTTCACACACAGGTGTTTCAGCAACATGTCTGGATCCTCATGACTGAGGTTAGACGTGACATTTGCAGACCGTTGAACAGAACACACACAAGTGAGGAAGCTTCAAGAAAATCCCTCACCTTGTTGAATACACCAGTTTGATAAGATGGACAACAACCTCTTCCTGCTAATATAATATAAGAAGCTACACAAGTGATGAGGACCACGGCTTAGAATGGAAGACAAGAACTTTAATGTTCGTAGCAGAAGGTTCAGCCATGATGAGAAGTAGTTTTGCTTGCTTTGCAGACGACCATGAGAAAGAACAAAGAGCCTCTACAGAGATGTCATGTCATTGAGGGCATGATCCAGCTCCTCACTAATGGCCTTGTACTTCAGCTTCTGAGCATACAATTCATCTGGAGGTCGACAGGAAGAGCAAGCGGACGTCAAGGTCAGCAGCAAACAGAAGCCAAGAAGCAGGATGAGGAACAGAGAGAATCGGGAGGAAGAAGAAAGCACATACAGATATCAGGAGGGGTGGAGATGCAGAGACATCAGGTTAGAAAAATGGACATGAAATGAAAACTTGCAGGAAGAACAGCTGAAACATGTTTTATAAGCTCTTAATTTAATCAACCTATGATTGAACACAGAAAGTTTTTACTTATTTTAACAGTGTACATGTGCGCTCACCTTCCAGGTCATCGATCGACTTTTCCAGTTTGGCAACTGTCCTCTCAGCAAACTCTGCACGAGTCTCAGCCTGCCAAACAAAAACACACAAAGTTAGGCGGACAAAGAAGCGACAACAGTGACAGCTCACTTTTCATGTAGATATCATCAACCACAGAGTATTAAAAAAATTAACCAGAGAGTAGAGCTCACCTCCTTCAGTTTGTCAGTCAGGACTTTGATTTCCTCCTCGTACTTGTCTTCTTTTTCAGAGTACTGACAAACGACAGAGAATAAATTAAATCATTCTGTTTGTTTCGTGACACAATTTAAGTACTTCAGACGGCTCTTCGTGTTTCTCTTGTGACTCAATTGAATTCGACATTGAATATTTGGAATCGATTGCACTAACCACTAGCTTCATGAAGCGGAAATACAGTCAGTTACACAAAAGCTGTTGGATAAAGCTTCACACACCTGAAGATAAATGAAACTGTGAGTGAAATGTAGTTGTTTAGTTTTGTTCCTTAACGCAAAATTACTCAGTTATTTATCATCATAAAGCACTTGCTCATATCTTGTTCAGCACCGCTACTTTATATTCTAGCATGATAACAAAGGGTTAACTGGAAAAACAACAACTCAATTACAGAGTAATCGGTTTATTAACGGCTTATGTGTGTTCCCTAATCTCATATTCGTATTAGGAGGGACACAAAAAAAACAATCCAGTTAATATGAGGGTTTTATGATAAATTAATTGCAATTATCGTATTTCAATAACTGGCACCATAATGATCAATTTGAAGTTGAATCAGTGAAACATGTTCCTGTGATGACTGTTTGCTGCACAAAGTGCACAAACAGCATTTGCATTGCTTCTGTCCTGAAGTTCTTTAGACTACAACTTCCTGTCCAACAGTGCCATCTCATGTAGTGGCCTCATTATGGATGATTTGATTTGGCTAATGTGGTGCACAGATATAATCGCAGATACAATTACTGTTGTCTGTAATAAATGAATTGAACTTATTGTAACGTGGCAATGCATCGTTTAAGAATATTTGTTTTTGGCGGCGCCGCTGGTAAAAGAGTGTAATTGCAAGCAGTTTTCCCCGTCCTGCGTTTATTTCTTTATGAGATAAGACCGAGGCAAATCGGCGAAAAATGTCATCGCAAATGGCAAAAAAAACACTGTGAAGCTTATACTTGCAAAGAGACTCTAGAAACATGTGTGATTCCACATCAGGAATCAAACTGTCATTTAGCCAGAGAGGAGAGCCAGGATCCAGCAGGAGGCTGAAGCAGCTGACAGACCGTCTGACCCACATAATAAAACTTTATTTCAACTGCATGTTTGAGAATGGAGCAAAGGGGAAAGTTTTGACTTTTCCTGAATTGGTGACAGCAGACTGCTAGAATAACTTCCATGGCATTTTTTTTTACCTCAAACTATATTAATTGAGGCAATAATTAAGTAAGACATTGGTCACAGATGTGGCCTGGACACACAATTTCCCATCGCAGACGCACACATTTTAAGTCATCTCCTCTAAATCAGCTTTCAGAGAACACCAACAACTCACCTTCTCCGACTGGGCCTCTAAGGATTTCAGGTTATTGGTCACATTTTTCAGCTCCTCCTCCAGGTCACTGGCTTTACTGTGGATACAGTCAGACACAATTTCAGGTTCCAGTGCCAAATAGCAGTGTGTGTATTTGCTAAATATGCGGCCATTTACAGAATGTGTTTACCATTCTGAGAGCTCTGCCCTCTCCTCGGCTCTCTCCAGTTCTCCCTCCAGGATCACCAGCTTGCGAGCAACCTGTTACGATTTAACATGTTTCCATCAGCAAGATGTGTTTTTTGTCAATAAGGTGTGTCCCTCATCCAACCTCCTCATATTTGCGGTCGGCCTCCTCTGCAATGTGTTTGGCTTCCTTCAGCTGCATCTCCTGGATCTCCATCTTCTCCTCATCCTTCATCGCTCTATTTTCTATCACCTTCATCCCTCTGATAAGAAGTCAGATTATTATTCTCAAACAATGCAAGTTTACGTTGATAAAAAAAAAATACAACTAAAAAACTTTGTGTTACTCATCAACTCAACAGGAGTAGATTGGAGGGGGAAAAAGTTTCACTACTCTTGTCTTATAGTTTTTTTTCACAAGCATCTGGTGAGTTTGTAACCTCAAGTGTAATGGCTTCCTTTTGTAACAAAGACTGACCTCTCGCTCTCGTCTGCAGCCTTCTCAGCCTCCTCCAGTTTCTGCAGCGCTGTGGCCAGTCTCTCTTGGGCCCGGTCCAACTCCTCCTCCACCAGCTGGATCCTGCGGTTCAGAGCTGCTACATCACCCTCCGCCTGAGAGGAAGACAAAGCAAAGGGAGGGGAGAAAAAGATAAATTTAGGCCATTCATTTCAGTTTGAACTGTTCAAGATGTCACACCCCCCTCACCCTTCAATAAATCAGGGAGGCTCAGCAGGTCATTTGGGGTGTTAAGAAACAAATCTGGACACATAGTTGGCCACAAAGGTTTTCAAAACTTAATGCGCACGTGGACAAACAAAAACTGTTTTCAGTTTAGCAAGACGGAGAGCGACTTATGTTCCTGAGAGACTGAATTGAACTTTAAATTTGTTTGTCAAAGCAATCTACAACAAATACCATTGAGTGAACTGGACAATAAAATACATGCCAAATTAAGTTCTTTAAACCATGCAATTTTTGCAGGAAAAAGATATGACAAAAGACATGAAGGCAATCAAAGAGTAGGAGAAAAATGCACCCATATCAGAAAATTCATTGAGAGCATATCAGGGGGTAGTTCTTTGATTCAAAATCTGCTTCAGATTCAGAAAATAAAAGGAGCAACTTCACTCAAAAATATACTGTCACAACTTATTTGTAGACGAAGGGAAAGAACAGAATTCAACTAGACGATCACGTGATGCATTTCAATGACAGTCTATGATTCCTGTACCACAACCACAACCAGGGCTTGTTATAGCCAGTAGTAATTACTTCCTCGTCCTTTGCCAACCTCCGAAAACATTCCTGATGCGCCTGCATTCTTCTCCTTTTACTGCCACCAGGGTATCTCAAGTTCCCCGATCAATGAATGAGTTGTGAAATGGAGAGGCCGAAAATGATTTCCTTAAGAGGGCAGCTGCAGTTTCAGTCATGGGCTGAGATTTGAATGGTATTTCCATCCTCAGTGAGAATGAAGACGTTGACTGGTGAGTGTGGAGGAGCAATGGTTGAGTGGTTATCTGGGCTTGGTAAACAAGACAAAGAAAGGAAGGAGAAAATAAACAGACGAGTCCACATCCACTTCCTGTGACTCAAGACTAGACTAATATACCATGTGTTTTCACCCAATATATTAAAGAAAAGTGGTATAGAAATCGAAGAAAGACTGTGAAACCTGAAGAGACGACCATCATTCTTGAAACAAACAGGCCTCTGTGCACAGCTGCAAGAGTTATTAGGTCAGTGACTCATTAGCTAGTCTCTCAGTCCAGAGGTTAGTTTGCAAGTCAGAGCGACATGCTGAGTACAGGTGGTTCACTTTTCTTATATTAAAGACGTCTCTCTGAAATGATCACAATGAGATTAAACAGTTGTTAATGAAACATTTACTATGTATAGCTGTGTCATTTATCATGAAAAACTCAAATTCCTGGTTAGTGGGACAGACTTATCAAGCTAGTCAGCTCCCATAAGTATTGTCTGGGTTTTTTTTCCATACGCTTTTTAAGTAGTTCTAGTCCAAATAACTGGACTAGAACCAATTGTTTGTCAAGGCTTCCTGGAGTACATTGAGTCATTGTATTGCAATATTACAGTAGTAGATTAGAGTTAGTTCCACGGTGGGGAAATTCAGCAATATTATATAATTTTAATCCATTAGTATTATACAATATTGTAGATAACAACTTCATTAAGGGGTGAAGAAAAGTGCCAAGCAAAACATGCAATCAGGAAACACACTCTAAGATCCAGCATTCTAAGGTAGTATTCAATGTTCACAGATGCTTCATCTCATCTCAGCCCAACTTAAAGCTAAAACAAGTCACTCTTTCATTGAGATTGTTTCTGTAACAGGAAGTAGTCGGTGAATGTTTTGGTGTGATGAGTCGAACAAGGACAAAGCAAGGTGGCATGCAAACTTATTGTTACTGATTGATCAGATCACATCTGATAAGATGACTGTACTTAGCTACGGAACAATGATCCCAGAACTCAGCGGTGACATTGACTGGGGTGAAAAGGGCACATGATGCTCTGAGATAACGTACTTAACAGAAGCTTGTCGCACGGTGAATCCTCAACTGAAACTTCAGTGAGAAGGAACCATATTGAAAAAAAGTCTGTCACTGGTTACGTGATCAGATCATGTCGCAAGAATTCTAGCCACCAGATGTGACTTTCTGGAATGCTTTGCAAATGCATAATCATACCACAAACCTGAAATCTTGGCAAAACTGTGAAATAAATTCAAAGCCAACAGCAATTATCACCTACAATGTATGTTTGCTGAGAGTTAATAACTAGAGCTGAAGATCAGATGGAAAAAACATGCTTCAGGAAGGCGCGGCAGCCACGTAGGCAACGGGGTGAAGGGGTTATTAAGTCTGTTTGTCTTCAGAATAAATAGCTTTCCATTTCTGTCTCTTCCATTCTGTCACTGACTTAAGACTCAGGAAATGAAAACACTGTTTCCACCAGAGCACACAAGACCCAAATTTCATTTTTACATTTTTACCAAGGTTATAGTGAGTGAAACTGCAAAGATGAAAGCAGTCGGTCTTTCCATTCTCTAAATCGCTGCTCGCTCTCATTGTTTTTATTCTTGCCTTCCCACGTCACACCCAGCTGCACCCACTGCTGCCAGGTGAGGCTGCTGAGGCGAGACAGGAAACGTCTGTCTAAGCAGCCAAGATGTGTTAAACACAGCCCGCGGTGAACAGAGGAAAACTAGCCCAAAGCTGCATGAATGAATGAAAAGTCGTAAACGGCCGCTACATCTTGAATGCCACCGCACGCCTGCAGACGGCTGCTAGGTAACAGAATCTGACCACCTCCAAAAATTCTCACTTCCTTCCTGAATTCGGACAAAAGTGAGGTATACGACGTGTGCGCAAACAAACAGCCCTTTCACCAGCTTAAGGTCAGACCCAGTTCCACACACACAGCCAGACAAACAGGCCTATAATCACCAGTGAGAAACCAGCAAGTACCCTGACTCTGACTCGCACACAAGTAAATCCATGCTCTGCCCTGGTAATCAAATATGTAGGACCTGGTGTCTTCACATTTCAAGAATCTTACGGGGGGAATCCCCTTGAAGACACAGGCGACCTTGTGTTTCATTAAAAAGTATCACGTGTGCTCTCCTCCGCACGATCACTGACCCTTCGCCAAGAGTTATTCAACCAAACAATGATAAAGGCTTTTGTTAACGAAACCATGCATTTGGGCTAGCAGTCAGTGATAAACGAATTATTGTACACAATTTGAAATAAGTGCATCCAATTTTATAGACAACAATATATATATATATATATATATATATATAGTCTATATAAAACATCAATAGATTATAGTCTATAAAATTGGACAACACACATCGCACAACATGTGGTGTACAGTATGAGTGACGACAGGAAACTGTGACAGGAAGTCAGTTGTAGACATCCTGTCATTTTCATGCCAATCATGGTCATAGCGGGTATCTCTCGATATGACCAAACTGCTTCCTTAGTGCCCACTTTGTGATCTCCGACTGCCTGCGACACCAAGCCATATAAGGTGAAGCCAAGTCAAAAACAATGCCGGTGCTTCATACACACACGCTCTTTGATCAGTGCGTGCTTGCGCTACGTCAGAACGCAGCTGGTCAGTGAATCAGAACGTCAAAACTCACAACTCTGTCCATTTTTCAACATAAACTGATTGACGCATGTATAGAGCACAGCCCTCAGCGGACACAAAAATACCAGTGTGTATTAAACGTATTAGCAGTAGGATCAAGGACAAGTAAAGGAGGAATCTAATTACTATTGGATTCCAGGGCAGTGGGCTAATGAGGACCGCAATGCTGCCGAGAGTGTGAGGAAGTTTTTCCTGCCACTCATGTTCCTTATGATTCACACTTGAGGTACTGGGGTTTATATCTTATCTGTAGATATCTGTAGATAACCCAGATGTTACACTGTTTACATTTCAAGTGTTTGCAAAAGGAGACAAAAGACACAAACGTCTGAAAAAGGTCTTTAAATTATAACCACAAATGCAGGTGTAGACACACACATCGCCAGGTTAATAATATAATAATAATAATATTCAGTGCTTGAGAAACAGGTAGAATTTTTTGAGTGGTTCAAAAATACTGTAACGGAACCCCTTTTGTTGTGAGTATGAACAGCCCAAAAGAGAAGTCTGCTTGAAAGCTGGAATTTACCTCGTGGATTTTGAATAACTGGGCGGGTGATTAATCTTTAGTGCAGGTTAGAAAAACATCCAGAGGCAGTGAAAAGTTTCACACTCCAGTGTCCACCTGACTAAACACACTTCCAGTGAAACATAATGGTTTTGTGTTTGTAGTACAAATGAAGCGGCCGCCGACCATTTACATACCTCGACACTGAAACCACCACAGAGTCAATACAGGGTGACACTGCAGTTCTGTGCGAGTGGTGTCTTAATTCATTCCCGCTGTAAGCACTATGCAAATGTCGTAGCTTACATGAAGCAACTGACCAGCTCATGCAGCCACAGTTTAATCCCAACAGAACACAACTATACATCTACATACATAACTGGGGGTTGGCAAGCGATGTGTGCTCTTCTTCGTTGTTCAGATATGGAGCAACACAGCGCCACTGACAGGACTGGCAAGTACCTACATTTTCTAAGGCAGGAAACCCTGATCATGTAACAAATATTATCCGATTTTCAATTTACAGGTGACCAAACAGTACATTTCTTTCACTGGCTCCATGCACAGAACTTCAGCGTTGTCCACAACACAGAAGCAGAGGAGTGAGTGACAAACTTTGAGGACAAAAGAGGGAAAACCTCTATCATCAACTCATGTGTTTAAGAAAGTTGTGCCTGCAGAGCAAGCTGGGGAATCACTACAATTCATCCCTTATGGTGTGAGCTGTGCAGAGTACTTGAAGTAGTGTACACAAAAAATAATTAACTGACAGTGTGTGGTGACTATGTGTTATTATCAGCAACATCCCGGGTTAAACAGGAAAATGTTGTGTTTACTTCAGCTGAAATTATGTAATGCTGCTAGTATAAGTTAATGCTGCCTTCAATACTGTATTTCAAACCACAAGAATGAACATTTCAACACGGAAAGGAAACACTTTTATTGGGAGCAATTAGCAGTTGTCATTTTTCAGTTAAATCTACTTTATACAAGCAAAATGTTGTGGTCAGCGATTCAATCTTAAGGTTATATGGGGAACCAGAACCATTCAATGTAGTTTTAGCTTCAACTGAAGTCTAAATGTGTTGCTGATCTTTGCTTGTCATAGCTTCCACTGGAGACACATTTAGATTAGCAAACACTCCAAACTATGAAACACTGGTCCTGAATAAACGGAGCAAGTTTGCTCATTTTACATTGTGACACACATAATGTGTTGACTCCCAGTCAACCAATGGGGACAAAGAGCATTTAAAAGTTCGGATAAACCCCTGGAAGTGTTTGTCGCTCTGGGCAAAATCCAGAGACAGGAAGTGTTGGGAGTAGAAACACAGGAAGCTCAGCACCACAGAGGCGGTCGACATCCTGGGAGGGGCTGCTCTGGATGGAGGAACCATTTCCCAGAGATGCATAAATGAGCTAAAATAAGCCTCTCTTGTTATCTAGACCGGACCACACTCTTACCATAATCACCATATCAAAGCCCCAGTCATCTTTGTTTTCCCTCTCATCCAAGCTAGCAGGGGTCAACTTCATCTGTCCCGCCAACATGGAGTACGAGCACTCCATATATCTCTGAAGGGTGTATGTTTTAATCTTGTTTAAGGATCTGTTTCATTCTCACTTTGACCTCACACTTCAAGCAGTGATGCATTAGCTCAAAAATGTCAGATATGTTCCAGTCTAGATCCACCGGTGCTCTAATAAAGGCTTTTCTGTGCCAAGCATTAACTGCAGGTCTCCCTAATTGTTCACATGTGGAAACACAGGGCTCTGCCACACACACACTTTGCCCCGCTTGACTTACCAAGGAGTGAGGCATTTAGGCCCTGAAGTCTTTTACAAGAATGATATGACTGACCACCTTTATATTCTTTATTGCTCAGCCTTGAAATAGTGCGAGAAAAACTACACCAAGGGATTGAGCAGAAATCCACTATAATACTTTTAGAATGAATGAAGTCATCGCTGAAGAGTCACAAGTTGAGCAAACTTCCCAGTTACTTAACACACTGTGCGACAAAGAGCTGCTCCTTTCATCATCGCTGCCCTCATATCTTTACAGCTACACCTTCCACTCCCACTCCCTTGAATCTCCGTCCACGTCCTATCATTAACCAGCTCAGGATACACCATAAAGCCACATGTAAAACCGCTGCTAAGCATTTTCCGCCAGCCTCTGCCAGTAAAAAAACTTGGTGTGGGCTCATTCGTGAGTGGAGCAGGTGCCAGAAATGCCCGAATGACTTCAGCGTTGTGCAATGAAACAATGAGTGGAGGTTCACGCCTCATCTGTTATTGTGTCGTTGAAGGCTCACTCATGATAGGTCTGCTTATAGGGAGGCGATCCTTTAACATATCCCAGCAGCGCACTTTAGTGGTATGTTCCTTTTAATAAAATACAAGTTATGCACAGTAGAATCCCTGATCCCACCTACAGTTTCTGATGCATCGGGTCATGCATGATTCATGTACGTCAGTGTCTGCATGGGAGAAGCCTTTGGAGAAGCCTGTGTAAGTGCAGATCGTAGTAAGTTTCTCATAAATCAGATAAAAATCAAATCATCACTGGACAAACTTGAATCAGGGTCGCTGATGCAAGATTTCGAGCTCAAGTCTACAAACTCTCACCTGGCCGGTTGGAGACAAGGTTCACGGCTCAAGATCTGAATCAGTGTCACTACCTACAAATGCCACTATTGAGAGTTTGTGATGATAAAAATGCATTTTAAAAAATGCTAAATCATTGTCTCAGATTGTGGCTCTGCTAAGAAGGGTGGGCAGAGTTACTGCAGGGTTATTGCAGTTCAGCTGACTGCTAATACATGAACTTCAATTCTGGCAATAGATGGGAGGTCTAGTGGAGTCACACCGATGTTTACAATATTTCAGAGCAGAATTGAAATTAAAACAGCAATAGCTAAAAAACAGAGCAACCTCTAGCTGAAGCACTTCATTCTGGAGTTGCTTATCATGGCCATTTTGGGATTCAGCTTGACACCCCCGATATATAGTTTTGTTTCTTGGCATTGATCGTAACTGGATAAAGATAAAAATGAATATAACATAATAACATTAATAGTTAAACAGAAAGTACTACTGAACCTGAACAATAATTCCAAAATAAGACACTTATTATTGATTTTATTTGGTTGTGACATTACCAAGATACTAAAAAATCAAACCTTTTGAATCAGCAATTTCTTTGTCAATTGCTGAATAAAGTTGTGAGGGAATGCTGAATGCAGGCCATGCTAAACCATTTCAAGTACTGCACATGTTGCAGTCGCTTAAAATCCTGAGATAACTTTGTGTGCTTTAGAGATTTAAAAACAATGATCCCAACTGCTTCTGAGCTGTTGGCCAAATAAAGATAAACCTTCTATTCCAATGAAAGCATCTCAACAATTCAGACACCAAAAGGACTGTAAAAACAATCTGCTCATAATGGGGAAGAAAGCATCAAGATCATCACCACACCAGTGGCTGACTGGTGTCTTTCTAGATAGCAAGGAGCTGTGCAATACAACACAAAGACAATGATACTGCCCCTTAAACCCCATGTAAGTATGCTTAGTTATTAATAAATCAGTTGTTACAAATCATCGTTCGGAAATATGTCGTGATAGCAGAGATTCTTGTGGAATGAAGTTGAGCTAGAAACTACACTTCATTCTGCAGCTTGATAATTGATAGACAGTCAAGCAGCAGTTGTGGTTGTTTACACTTGTGTCATCAGATAATGCTTATCGATTCTGTAGAAAGCCGTCTGTCACTGCGGTGAGTTCCTCAGTTCAATTCTCGCTTAATTCTTCTCTCAGCATGACACCAGACCAGGTGGTAGATTATACTGGGCCCTTATCAAAACTCCAACTGGCACAGAAAGATAGGGCAGGTCTTAAATCCCAGTGGCTGCAAAACTATGTCACTTTTCAGCAGTTAGGTTGGACTATGCAGAATCATATCATTTCACTGCCATGAATACATGTGATGTATTACTCCATTTATAAGAGAAATTCTTCTTCATCTACTTGATCACACATTTTATTATTATTTTTTTTTTAGCATGTATTCTGATGTAAATATGGACAGTCAGCGTTGAGTTTAAGCAGTATATTTTAATTTCCACCTATTTGGTTTCAACTGTTTGGTTTTCATCTTTGCTTTTCTACGTCACCTGCCTGTTGTAATTACAATAACTTTCTCAGATGTGACCAGGACAAGGATTGGCGTTTTTGTCTTTGTCATGAAGCTGTTCATCAGGAAACTGGCGAAGAAATGCCCACGGTACCAACTGCTGATCTTCATTCTTCACATCTTTGTGTGTATCTGATATGTCTGCTTTTACATCAAGGTAAGTTAAACTGGAATAATTTGTGGATCTACACAAAACGTCAGGTTGCATCTGAAATATGCCACAGTAATGTGAGCCAAAACGCTGGACGCAGTATTAGAGGGTGCAGTGTTTAAAATGGAGTTCGTAAAAATTAGCCCTAGTATCCAAAATGAGTTCGCTCCACACAGCCATATCACTCGAGGCCTGTATGCACTGCGCCTGCGCACTGACCTAAAGGAATCCAAAACTTTTTTTTTCCATCAGACCAACGCCTTACATTGTGGCACAATCACGCCCGCGAATGAATCGATGACACCTACGTTTGGAACCAATACGACTCCCAGCCACTTGTTGCTAACATTCCATCAACAAAATACACCGGTATAAGTCGAAACTGATCAGTAAAAGCGGGTCAAAAAGGCAACCAAGCGCCCAGTAGAAACGGAATGAGAGTCTCACTTTCTCCCGGAGGTCGCGTTCACTGTCCAGCTCCCGCTGCAGGACCTGAGCCCGGTCCTCGGCTTCGTCCGCTTGCTGCTGCAAACACTGGATCTTCCTCTTCACAGCATCCAGGGAGTTTATACTGGCCATTTTGGACGGCTTTGAGGCTTAATTTAAGACTCGACGAGTAAAAAAAAACACTATAAAGACGGCGTCACCACTGTACAGCAGCAAGAGAGTCTCCTAAAAAGTGGTCGTTTGTTTAAAAAAAAAGGGAGTTTGTGGCGTTTGAAGAAGAGAGGGAAAATCCTTTGGAGGAGTTGGGAATGTTAGTGAGGCGTTCAAGTGCAAGAAAAGTTATATAACCAGGAAGCGTCCAGGTGTTCCGCGAAGCTCTCTTTCAGTTGACGAATGTGTGAAGATCAAAAGCTTCCTCGGGAATGTGAAAGTTTTGGTCCTTGTGATAGAGGAATGGAGAGGAGTGGAAGAGCTGCGCCGAGAGAATAGCGGAGAGCGCCAGACTGAAGAGGCCGGAGGAGGAGAGCGATGATTGGGACGATGAAGTCAGAGGAGGCGGGGCGAGAGTGTGGCCGCGATCCCTGGGATGGTGTCGCTCCATGGATCTCGGTCAGAAATGGATCACAAACATAGGGTGTAGGGTGTAGCTTAAAGTGTTGTCTTTCGACTGCTTTCTGTTTTGAATTGTAATTGTCATCGTCTGACAGAGACCCAGTCAGTCACTCTGGAGAATATGCGTGTTTTTAAACGCTGCTTTGATTCTAAATGATCAAATACAGATTCGTCTGGATCACTTTGTTAATGTCTTTTTATTTAACTTCTTCAAAATTTCTGAACTCGGATAAAATTGCAATGTAATCGTCATTTGTATAAAACCAGGAGAATTCTGGTCAAATCAATAATCGAATATCAATAATTTAATTTCGAAACTCAAGTTTTGATGAAGTTACAACAAAGTACTTACTGCTTGAGTTGTGTGAAAATGTTCACAAATAGCAGTACTTCTAGGACCAAAGTCCAACTTTGTATCTCAAAACATGACTCCAAAATTGTATATCAGATCATGTTTGTCGTATTACTAGTTTTTGTTCTGAGTAAGCTTACATCCATGAAATGCGGTGACCAAACCCCCAAACATATTTGCTGAAATAGTAGCTAAAAACCTATCATTAAAGTGTGTCATTATGGTGTGATTAATGGTTATAAAAAAATACCATAATTATCATCAGTGTTAGGGCTTAGTCTTTAAATAGGGATAAGGCTTTTGTTGCTATAAATATAGCCTCAAATTGTACTGTGAGGAGCGTCACCAGGTTTGGCCAGTGGTGTGCTTTTGGAGCTCTGGAAAACATCCACCTGCAAAACTGGTGCCACAACCTACTAATGTTTTGTACTTGATTTCCGTTTGTCTCAACCAACTGGTGAAGCCCATTGTGGATATTATAGATTTTCTTTACAGCTGAGGTTGGCGCTGCTAACACAATGTCTGGCCCTATCTCGGTTAAACCAAACAAATCCACAGTTGTCTGCAGTATGCAGGTGACAAAAGTCACTTTCACTGCATGAAGCCGATAAGAACATTTCAATAAAGTGTGTTGCTATTGAAAACACATAAGCCGACCTGAAATCTGATGGCTGACTCTTGTGATAATCTTGCTCAGACAGTTAGTGTTGATGCATTGTTGTTTTAGAGATTATCTCACTGGAAGAAGTGAGCATTCGTCATTTACCACCTGCTTGTTTGTGTACATAGCTGCAGTGTAGGTGTTGTGCAGATTGACGCTCCACATTCCACAAAGTGGCATTTGCGTAAACATGGAGATCTGATCGTTCTCGAGCAACTTTGGAGGAGGAAAAAAACTCCTGCAAACTCTCAACTGGTGCATCTCTTGCACCGGAAAAGCTGGAAGCATTGATTTCATTAGACACAGAAGTGAGGGTCTCCGTGTTTGCCTTAGCTACATTCCTGACATAGCACAGACCCCCCCACTGGCACCCTCCCCCTGTCCGTCCCCTGTTCTCCCTGCAACACAGTACAGTTTCCATCCTCAAATAAGTGATTGTTTCCAGCAAGAAAGCAGTTTTGAGCCTTTGCTCAGCCTCTCTGTGAAGTGTGCTAATATTGTCACTGAAGGTTTCCACACATGGTCCGACTGCTGGAACTGGCAGGAACTGTGGTGACCTAAATATCAGAACCGCCAGTGAATCATGGCGATTATGCTGAGTGACTGTTGCCTCTTGTGGTCGGTGTTCACATTTCCCAGCCGCCCTCAAACGTGTCATACTTTCTCACTGAATTCATGCTAGTCTGCTGTGGAAGTTTTGATGAAGTGAAATGATCTCAGAGCTTCATTATACTTTAAATGCTGTTGTTTTTTTAAACTTTTCTTTAACTTTTCATTTTTGTTTAACTTTTTCAGGCTTTTGCATTTATGCCAGTTTGGTGATTTGCATGTTCAAAGGCTCAATATAGTTCTGACATTCTTTTTAAATGATTGGTTGTATTCACAAAATACTATTCATTTTAATCACATCACCCTAACATTTGTGTCTGTATCCACTGTATTGAATAAATGTAACGCCGGGTCGCTGCATCATTTTTATTGCAAACATTTTTATTCTGCATATGCATCTAACTCAAGTCTTAGGGGACAAACCCAACCCACCAAGCCTTATTTTGCGGTCCTCATAGAGCCTGGAATTGATATGTTGGGCTTGAAATTAGACAATATTAATTTGAGCAAGCTTTCACTAATACTTGATGAATTTGAAGAATGAGTTTATAAATACAGACAATTGATTCCAATATATACATAATAAATTGATTCCATTATATACATAATATATATATGAATATTCTTGAGTCCAGGAGGAAACTTTGGAGGAAACGTGCTGTGAATCAGTGTTGACTGAAAATGTATATTTTGATGCCAAACATAGGTTTGTTGGCATAAATGCAGATTAAAACGACTCACACCAAAATTTAAAGACATCGTTAAAAAAAAGAAGTCTGCTGTTTGGTTTCCTTGTAAAAAACATTGTCTCCTATCAACTGCTCAACAAACATGTTCCTGTGACCATCTTTTTTTAAATAAGTGTTGTTTTTTCAGGCTAAATTAGCCTGAAGCATTCAAGGACACCATCACTCTAACGTTGCTTGTGTTCAGTTACTTTAGATTGACACAGTGATAAAACATGTTTTAGGGAGGTGATCAGAAAACCTTTCTCTTTCCGTCTTGATAGAGACTTTGACATGAAGTAGCTATTTCCCGGCATCATAAGAGGACACACAGTCATTATAGTGTTTTCAATCTTCGTCTAATCCGACTCTTCATGCTGAGAGACGCCCAGATAGTTCTAATGTACCGTATATCTTCCCTCTGGTGCATCTTGGAATCCCATTATTAGGACTTTCCACACGTGGCACAGAGACTGCACGTTGTGGGGTAAGGGTTTTTTTTGTCTGACTACTAACAGTGAAGTCTACAAAAACACTCTCAGAACCAAACTTTTGTCACTCCAATGAATGAATGAATGCGATGAGCTTCACCATCTTAATCCTGAGTAAAAAAGACATCTTCCTGGGGCCCGCTTGACCCACTTTACGTGAGTCTCCGCAGAACTATTCCCAGAGTTTGTTTAATCAGCGTGTGGGGATAATCCACTGTGTCTTGGCTTCAGTCTGTAAATCAGACACTTCCCTTCTGTCCTTTGTGTGTAGAGCAACGCTGCACTTCCATGGGATATCCTTGCCAGGACCAAGACAATGCCACGACTCTAGTGAAGTTTTGACTACGAGAATTGAAATTCAAACACCATTAGCCAGGCTGGGTTCTTTGAGTGCTATGGCCTGATCAATGGCAGCCTCACTGAATGCTCACCCAGTGATAGTCTTGTGTCAGAGGTGAAAATCTAAATACACGCATCTTGTGTGTGTTTATCTTTCAAGAGTGGGTGAACTGGAATCTCTCAGTCTCTGAAGTCCACCCAAGCGTTCACGGAGGATCAAAGTAAAGCCACAGCTGGCAGGAGCTTAGGAGCAGTCCAGCTGTGGCGTAATTGCCACAGCGTTTCTACAGTGCCAAGAAAACCTGTGTGTTTCGCTATGTGTGTTCAGTTAAGCTTTCTAAGTGTTTTGTGGTGAAGAATAGTGCTGTTCCTCAGAAGTGACACTTTTTGGCTTTGGTGCACTCACGTCTGCAGCTTTCTTCTCAGACAATTCCAGTTTCTCCTGAGCGTCTTTCAGGCCCTCTGAAAACTTGTCCAGTTCATCCTCCGTCTGCTTCATCTTCTTCTGCAGGTCCATCAGTTCTTCTTCCAGCTACGGAACAGAAACAGTTAATACACTGTACCTACACAGACATTTAAACTGGGGATACTTGTCCTTATCCATTAATCTTTATTTTATTTTATTTTATTTTATTTTATTTTATTTTATTTTATTTTATTTTATTTTATTTTATTTTATTTTGAAAAAGTGCCTGCTCCTACCACGTGCCCCACAATGCATTATAACAGATGAAGAAGCATTATAGGAGTTAAAGCTTTGAATCTGATTTACATGTCTGATTAAAATGATCAGTTCCGGAAATGTAAATCTTGTTTGGTCCCAAAAGAAACGGGACACTACTGCTATCGACTCTGCATACTGTGTTATGAATACACATAGAGAGTTACATTTGTGAAAAAAATGAACTAAAATATTTCCACCGTGAAATAACATTTTTGTTGGTTCATCTTCAAATCTCAGTGTTAATGTTTCTGCCCCAGGCACCATGTTGGAATTTGGAAACATTGATGCTTTGATACCAACCAGCTTGACAGTAGTTTGCACCACCATGTCCTTCTGTCATGTTTAAAAATACTGGTGTTGTCAGTGACAACACTTGGATCCGGCCTTCGGTCTGCATGCATACATTTGCACGTTCGCTGCACCTTTTTATGAGTGAAAGATTTATAAACTCTCAGGCTAACTTCCTTTCTTGGAGCTCATTTGGAACCTTGGTGGTCTAACTTAAGAAGAACCTTTATTGACAAGAGCAGGTCTCAGGATCTCGAGGGATTCTCCCAAACAACTAATTTCAAGGTCAGTCCTAGTCCATGTCGGTGCTGTGACTCACATCACTGCTGCCAGATGGTTTGTTCTCATGCCTCTGTGATTGTCAAAGATTAAAGTCCCATAAAGTGAAAGTCATGGAAATATTCAGAAGCAGCTCTGCCAGCCAAACCCAGAGAGTTAAACCAAGGCGCATAAATGGTCCATCAGCGGTCAGGAATGCTGTATCACCACACTTGACATCAGGGTTTGAGTAGTTCTATACATGTCTATACACTCGTGGACAGATTCATTGTTTCATGAGATCATTTGTGATTGTTGTGATTGTTATACCTTCAAATAAACAGGATTAGGAAAAGCTAGCTTGAACAGGTTTTACTGCTCCTCCATTATGAAACCATGAATAAGCCTTACCACCCACAGCTTTTGCATCAACATTGTCAGTGTCTGTTGGCTGTTGATGGTTGCATGCTACCATAGGACCAGAACTGAAGGGCAACCATATAAATCACAAAATATGTAGTAATGTAAAATGATACACAAAGTCTTTTTCCCCTAATATACATATAGCAAAAAAAATGTGGGGATACATAGCAAAATACCTCTCCAGATATGCAAATCATATTTTCAGAGTTCAATTTTTATGTCTTAGTATTACTGTATGGTTATTATCTTCATTATTATGATTTTGTTTTTACATGTTAGAAATAAACTGCTTCACTCAGAATAGTGTCTGCACATATTATTTAACATCAACAAAAAACAATGCAAAAAAAGCTTTTATTTTGATCCTCATGATGATTTAAACACCTGCACTACAAGTACTATGCTATACGATACATAATGGTTGATTTGTTTACATGTAGAGGGTCGTGATTGCTTTACTTAGAATTAAAAACATAAACATTTAAAAGATACGTCGACATTTTCTGACTCACTTGTTTGCATTTGTCTTCAGCAGCCTTTTTGTCCGTCTCTGCCTGCTCCGCCCGGTCGATTGCATTCTCCTTGTCCAGTTTCAGCATCTGCATCTTCTTCTTGATGGCCTCCATGGTGGCTGCGTGTTTGGATTTCCCTTACTGAGATGATGGATGAGGGCTTTAAACCTGAAGTCTTGGGCTTTGTTGAGATGATGGGGAGCTGAAGGAGAACTGAGGAGAAGAGGAGAACCTACCCAGGTGGTGGGTGACTAAAAGTAGTCTCAGTTCATCCCCTCCTTCATGGACACTTTCGACATCCCTCCCTCTTTCCCTCCATCCAGTCTTTCATCACTCAAGCCCATCACTCTCTCTTCCCGAGTCCACTCCACTCTGACTCCTTGTTTATCACGCACACTTGTTCCCGTACACACTTAACCATATCTCCCCACTCATGCATGCACCACACTCGCTCTCCTTCGATCTCCTTATTTGGTTTTTGACTTCAAGCTCAGGATCAGATGGGAATGAGAGTGAAGAGCAGGTTTCCACATTTATTCCTCCGTCAGCAGATAAGAAACATTGCTGACATGCCACACATCAACATGGTGGCCCTCCAGAGTTCGGTGAGAGAGCAGAGCATGAGAGGAGGACCATGTGATAGTTGACGTGGACGTTTCAGTCACATTTGAACTCATGAAGTCCTCTGATTTCCTCCAAGTTGATCCCCTCAGTTGCCTCAGCCTGTAACTGAGTACAAAAAACAGAGCAGTGCAGAATATTGCCAGATCAGTGGACAAAAATGTTAGTATACTGTACATGAAATACTGAAATAATAAGAAAAAAGTATTATATTATATTATATTATATTATATTATATTATATTATATTATATTATATTATATTATATTATATTATATTATATTATATTATATTATATTATGTATTTATTATGTAACACACATTGTAACATAAAGGACATGAGACAGACACAAGAGAAAATCAAATGGACCTCCATCTCAGCAACACTGAGACACACGCATTACACACAGCAACATGTAATCACAGTTTGAGGGAATAAGGAAAGTGGCAGATGATAATCATCGTCAGAGCACTCCTTTTCAAGCACACCAAAATGTCAAACCAAATGATACCTATGATATATGTGAAATACCAAAACCTTCCACCAAAGAAAAGTCTTCAATGGAATAGATCATTTCGGTAACATAGCAAGTGCTTGTACACAACGGGACAGACGCATTCACTGTTCTAACCTCAACAAATCCCAGCCGCATTTCATCCTCTCAGCATGTGAACCTGAGATATAACCAGGTGGCCTGACTACAATTCTGCGTGCAAACACTGAACTATTGTCTTTAACTGTGTGCGCAGAGAATTACCGATGTAATGTGATGGAATTAATGAGGAACATTCATGTACTTGACTAACTTGTCTTTCTGACCCAAGTTAGTTCACTGGCGCGGCAAAAAGGTTTTGCTTTTCCCATCATTCACTTTTGTCTCACAAGCCAATTGTGGTCATGTTGTTTGATATTTCAACATCCATTCACAGGTTTCAGGTGCGAACAGTCGTGTTTGTCTCACGTGAGTGTTTGTGTGATCATCATGACGTCATGCTGATCATCATCATTGAAGCTTGCGCTGCAGACTCAAGTCATGGAGAAGAGCCACCTCAGTGTCTGTGTTTATGTGAGTGTCATCAGAGTCCAGGTGTTGCCTCTCACTGTGAATCATGTTTCCTGCCTGAAGCTAATGCAGTCTACATGTATATGCATGCAAAGCTGATGGTTTCTCCTGGTGGTTCAGTTGCAAAACTCATCACGCCTTATGTTCTTAGGAGTCAGTCCAGTGAGTCTGCCTCTGCGGACCATTGGTACATTATAAATCAAGAACAAATCGTAAACTTGCATTATACTCTTCTGTTAAGATTAATACCTAAACAAATATATGGATTAGACTTTGACCTTGACAAGGTGTAACAGTTGGATACAATATTGAAGCATGAAATCATTGTCTTGCGGGAAAGAAACCTTGGAGAGTTTGTCTTAATGTCTCCTCGAGGAGGAAGAAGTCAGAAATAAAATATCTGCACTTATTATTCACAAATGAACTGTGAACTTTCTGCTTCAGACACACATTGGGCCAGCACTTGATGAATCATGCCGACGTTTTGGGGAAATGAGCTCATGTGATCCAGAGATAGGCTCCATGGGAATATGTGACAGGAAATGAATGACAATTCCAAATTAGGGTTTTGAGGAAACCATCATAAGAGCCAAAAACTGGTTCCTTCTTGTGAGAGGATGCATCATTGATATTGAATAGTTGTGTAGCTGGGTTATGTGTTAGGTACTGAAGTTTAGTCTTTACTTCTATATTAATGTGTGAGTCCATGACAGTGTTTCCTGCTTAACTTAAGTGACCTCCAAACCTAGGTGTAAGAAATGATGGACCCCATCCTAAACACCAGAGTTACTGGCTAAAAGCATGTCTAGACAAACAGACGTCCAATGCCAAGTCTAAGACCCACCAGTGCGATCAAGCGAAGAGAGCCAAATTGGTCACACTCTGAATCGCTGTCATTTTGATGCTTCTTTGTCAGTGCCCAAACCAGGACAGACCACTCATGCCAAGGAGCTGAAAATGCACATGAGAATCCTTCTGTTTTTACACTGTTTCATCTTTAAAAACACACATGTGGTGGGATGGATTTGGAGCATAAGTGATGAGGTAATATAATGTAGAAAGGGTGGAACAAGCGTCAGAATTGACCTGTTATATTCTAATCCTGCAGAAATAATTGTGTTATCACTCAACTTGTTTATTGTTTTGCCATTCTACTGCCACATTCCTCACTCCCCTTTTCATCTAACCTACATGCCTTGCTTCCACACCCATCTTTACCTTTCCTGCATGACCGTGTGTTCACCTCATGTTAAGTAAAGTGGCTAAACATACACACATTGAAAAATCTAGCTGTGTGTGTGTGTGTATTGGGGGGTGTAAACCTCAGTGAGAGAGAGAGAGAGGGTGAGGATGGGCCTTGCCTCCAGCTACAAGTCAGAGAGAGGAAAAGACCTCCCACAGGAAACCAGAGCTCCACTCCACATGGCCTTTTAAGGTAAAAACTCCCCAAAATCTCCTGACTGAGGAATGGAGCCAAGATATAGTCATATTTAAAGCTGCAGCGAGAGAGAGAGAGAGAGAAAGAAAGAGAGAGAGAACTCAGCTGACTCCAGATGGAATATACTTAAAGCAAACACAATCATTATTTGTGAGCCAAAACTGCTGCTGATGGCAGATCGAGGCCAGTCTGAAATAGGTGTGGGAATTAGACCAGTGTCTTTTCTTTACAACAATTAACTTAAATTGTTTACCTTCGATACTTCCCCAAACAAAACTACCATGAGTGGGTTGCCATTCACATCTGAGGAGTGAGGCTCAGTGAGAAGTATGAGAAGTTTGAGAGTCGGATGAGTGGACAACTGTGGGCCTCAGGCAGGCTCCTTGGTATGTTCCCTCTTCATTGTAAGGGGTTACGACTAAAAGCAGACGTAATGTAAGTTGCCTGCCCTTAGAGAAAAGTGATGGATGAATCTCTATGAAATTTCAGGTATTTTCGAAAATACAATGTAAAGTTGGCACACCTCGCATGGCTATTGCCACCTTGCCCACACTGTCCTGCAAATGCAACCCACTTCCTTTCTCACTTTCTACTGGATTGTGCGAGTTTTCAAACACTACTGCCATCTGCCTTCCTTTTGAACTCATTTGAATTTCAGCATGAATTGTATCAATCATATTTCAAATGCTAGAAATAAAAAAGGGTATTGAAGGATCTATAAAATACAACCAAATTATTGTGGGGAATGTCAATGTTTTGGTACAAACAAGCTGCTGATTCTGATTATTTTAAAACCACATCTCACACGTCCTCATCTCATGGCATGGACGTTCAAAATACTAGGGTTAAACCTCTCTGAGGCCGGGACTTTGTGTGTTCCCTTCCCTCTGTTTACGAGCGTGTCCTCTGACATGATAGTGCACGACCCCGCTGTAGGCGCTGCTCCAAAGAAGCCTTAACAAGTTAAGCCTGACCCAGCTTTTTTTTATTGCTTTTCCTTGTGTGTGGGTCTGTGCTCTTATCAGGTGTATAACATTTGCCTCTTTGCCATTGTCCACAAATGGTATGTAAATAAAGATTCCTGAGGTCGAATGGATGAAATCAGAGCCGCTCTTGCACAAGAGTTTATCACCTCATCACACTGACTGGAAACAGAGGAGTCGACAGGGAGCGAGCGAGAGAGAGAGAGGGAGCGAAAATGTTGCACAGACCTCCACTGGTGGACTGAAGGCGGGGCTTGTGGTCCGGGTGAGTTTGCATGTTGTTCTGATCAAGTGTTTTATGCAGGCTAGTCATCCATGGAACTCCAACTGTAACTATTATAATTCTTCTCATTGTTGACTATGGTGCAGAAGAAGAAGAACAAGTAGGGGTGAGATCACACTGCATCCCTTCTTCAATAGTTGCCCAGGAGTGGACTGTTCTACTGCTTTGGTACTGACCCGGTAGCTCACAAACTGTGCTTATCACAGCTCATTGACGTGGAGCAGCAGGCTGCTGATGCAAGTGCTGGGAGAGAACCAGTAAAGCCACAGGCCCCAGAAGCCAGCCAATTAGGAAAAGAAGGCTGTAAAGCAGAAATGAGAAGACCTCATGATTCCCAGAGGCCCAGTTTGGACCAACAGACACGGTCAGATTAGACTGGTGTTAGCTAAAAAGACACACACACACAAAAACTTGACAATGAACTGTTAGGGCTCTAACATGTTTAGGGTTCTGTCATGATCCGCTTTTATTTTATTCCCTTGACTCCAGTTGTGTTTCTCCCTCCTTCCTTCCGTTTTGTGGCACACGTCTGGAGCTCTACAACAGGCTCTCCGTGTTTGTTTGGAAACATTCTGACTAAGAGGTGATTCTGGTGGCGTTCTGTTGGTTCGCTTGGATTCGCAAGCGCTGCAAAGGTCCCCCAAAAGATTTTCAATGAGATGAAGAGAAAATATTCAGGGAATGTCATTTTGACTTAATGGAAAAAACACTCAGTCAATCAAAGCACCGTAATACATCGAGGTTGTATAATAAATGAAGGATCATTCATTCTCTGCATGTCTATAATGTGTGCATCATAGAAAGTTCATGGCTTCTTCTATTATTATTGTTATTATTATTATTAGTGGTAGCAGTAGTAGCTGTTGTGGTAGTACTGCACTGCCTTAAGGCACAGCCTATTTGAGTCTGTATAATATTACACTGGTTTAAAATTGAACTATAACTATAAACTTCTGTGAACCTATTACTTTCATGAATATTTCTGATGCAGCTGAGTTGAACTCAACAAACTCATTCTCAAGAAGTAAGAACATTTTGATATATCAGAAACAATGCTCACAAAATCATGAAACTCAGACTTATAACATAAAACGCTATAACAATAAATACAGAAATATATCCAACGTAAAGGTGGCTTCAAATAAATATCCACAAATGAACTGTCTGTTGCACTAAATAAGCAGGTCACTAGCAACAAGGTTTGGTCAGAAACATGATAAAAAAAAGTCTGGCGCATCACTTGAACTACCAGCCACTATTACGTGGTCTTATGGCATTAACTTGTTAATCTTGCCAGGTGAAGCCACATTGTTAAGGCTATGAAAGTGCAACACTTAAAAGCTCATGCTGAAGGAATGTGAGACGTTATCTAACAGACACACTGATAAGTGCCAGCGGGGCTAGATTTAGTAGACCACGATATGGCGCTGCATCCTGCACGGTCAAAGGTCCCACTCTGTCAGACCAGACTCCCTCAGTGAATGAAGTGACAGATGACCATTGAAATTGTTAATATAGTCAACTGCATGTAGTTTCTTGTGTTGTCTCCTAAGCCTCTAAAAGTGAGTGCCACCTTCCTTCTAATCTCCATCTCCCATCACGTGCAGAGTCAGCTTCCCCCCAGTGACCCCGCAGGCCCTGCAGCCATTTGGTGGTCCCTTTACCCTGCCAGGTCTGCATTCTCTCCAATGGGGGGCCACATAACCTAACTCTGAACAGCATCAGTAAACCTCACAACCGACCCATTAACTTGTTAACACAGACGACCACAACACAGGGCGTTCAAGTTAAAGTATCAAAGTAAAAAAAGAAAGTCATTTGCTGCAACATTTATATAGTAGAAAGAACCAAAGAGACACTTGTATCATCTTTTCCCAGAGAAAACCCCCAAATACTATAATGCAACAGCTGGAAAGTTTATTTACAAAGCCTGCTTAACAATGCAACTGAAATGAAAATAAATAAATAAAACCTGATTCCACAGGTATGAAGGAAAAACTAAGCCTTTTGAATGTTTCCTCCGTCACTGTGTAAAGCTGGCTCATGACAGTCAGAAGATTTTTTTTTTTAAGTCTTTGACTGCTTAGTGTTGGGTGCGTGGGAATGCGTGATGTCAGTGAGGGTCAGGTTATAGGTGGAAACAGATCTATCTCTCAGCCTCGCCCACATACTGCTCAACATATGGAGACACTTAGTGAGTAATGGGAGCAGAGCATTTGTCAGCAGAGTAAACAAAAGTACGCACAAAGGTGTCTACTGTGTGCATCCAGGCTGTGAAGGCAGTGCCTGTTAAAGCTACACAGACTCTGAAGTACGTCAAGAGAATGTCCTCAGCTGCTTCCCAAACTGTGTGTGTCCCAGGAAGGAATAGGAGCAATTTGCCATGGTGGTTAAGATACACCACCTCCCCCTGCACTGACCTTATGAAACACTCAGCTGCAAAGGTTGTTGAGTACTTCTCTCTACTGGATGAAAGGAGTACTGCCAATTGGCAAACATGGACGGTAACAATACAGTTGTACTGGACTGCAGTTAGAAATATCCACCGTTGTCTGAAAATTCAGAAAGTACTACGAAGAAGTACAACTGTAAATCTTGGTATGTCAAAGTATATAAGGGTCCTGGAGATGAGAACTTTGTTGAGCAGTATGATGAGCTGAGCCAGAGGGCACAGAGCTTTCGTTACGTTTCGACGCGTCATTGGCTTTTTCTTTATTCAATGGACAAACTTCTCAAGGTTACTTGATGTTCTTATATATTGAATATATTATATATATTTGATTTCCAGTTTCTGCGAATCTAGGAGCGTATTTTCACAGAGAAAAAAAGTATTCATGTGTCATCCAAAAAAAAGTATTCACTATTTAATTCTGTTTTGAAACACAGGTGTTACAGTTCCTAATTTAATTCATATCGACTAAGTTCCTTACTTTTAGATGCAACCACCGATTGCTTTCTATAGAGGGCGCAATTGCCCTATAAATGAAATATTGAGCTTTCAAGAAAGGTTATACCACAAGCAGTGCCACACAGACGCGTTTCAAATACTGGTCGTCGATGCAAGCCAGATGAATGTCTTGACCAGAAAGTAGAACCAAAAACGTCCGAAGTTTAGTGCGTGCAGCGATCAGAGGCATCAACAAACAGACGCAGATGGATGGCAGCCTGTCTGTCTCAGCTAATACAAAGCTCTCATTGAACACTTATAAACGGATATTGTGCAGCTTCCAGGCATGAAAAAGAGAAACCCCGCACCTCTATTCAGACCAGTAAAGCACTTAACGCTTCACTATGTCAGCAAAATAATTCCCATGCCCTCTGAACCCTGGTGGGAAACAGTGGTACCCATCCTACAGTAGCAGTGATTATCCCTTTGTGGGGAGTTAAATTCCAGACAGGTCAAATGGGATGTCATCTACAGTGGAGCGGCCTCTGAGGAAACCCGAGTGCATGTAAGGATACATATAAGAGGAGCATGTCGGCAAGCTTCCATTGATATATATATATATATATATATATATATATATATATATATATATATATATATATATATATATATATATATATATATATATATATATATATATATATATATATATATATATATATATATATATATATATATATATATATATATATATATATATATATATGTGTGTGTGTTGACTGTGTTGCTTGTTGCAGACATTCAAATCTGATTAAATAGTTGAAAAAGAACAAGTTTGATAAGGAGTGCTACACGATAGTGTCCTAAAGTGACCTCATGGGCCAGGGATAATTACAGGAAATGTAATTAGACTGTGTTTCGCGGAGTTCATGTGACCTCTACCTATGCCATTCATTATAGTTATTAATGGTTGACCATTTGAAGAAAACGTTTTTTTTCCATGAATAAGTGGGTGTGTCTGCCACAGTGTGACTCAGATCCGGGTGATCCTCTCGCAGCCAATCAGAGTGCAGTAGGAGGTTTCAGTTTAAGGCTGGTCAGTGGATGTTTGCTGAAGATTACGGCCTTCAACCAGGCTGTAAAACATTTCACTGGTGTAGTACCTTGTCTGTAGTGTAATGTCAGTCCAAAAGCCCACACAAGTCTGTTTGTATTTCAACGGCTACAGTGACCCACAGAACAGGACAGTAGTGACCCAGCCGAGTGCCTGACATCCCAGACAAATGAAACGCAAACATGCTTTTGAAAAACAAACATTTAATTCTATTAGGTATTTCTGTTTAAAATAAAATAAACAAAAAAAAGCATTTTTTTTCTGATTAACCATTGCTAATATTTTTGGTATATTGCTCTCACAGAAGGTGAATGTGTTTTGCTGAAATTTAACCAGTCAATAAAATTAAGGACTGTTTTAATATTAACAGCAAACATTGGGAAAACACAGAAGTTGACCATTTGTGCTTCGCAATGTTAAACAAACACTGACTCATCCTGTTGCTGACAGAACCACCTCCACAGAAACAAACATGTCGATCCAAAATGTCAATATTGCGCATTCAAATTCAATTTTTATTAGTAATTTATAATCTTTCTTGCGATTCAAAGTCAATAATAATTGATTGGTTATTTTTGGTCAGTGACTAAATAAGTTCAGCTCTCCCCAAAATGGCAAACTCTATTAAGCATTATCTGGAATTCAGTTTGACATCTTTAGGGTAACATTTCCATACGGGATGTTTGCGGCAACGGTAACAAGAAACCCTTCTTTATGATAATCATAAAATACAATGGATCATTCATGTTTCAATGGCATCAAATTTCCTGCAATATAGCTGTTAGCATAGCGCTCTATAACCGCCCTTTGCAGCTGCTATCTCAATGCAAATGAAAAGATTTAATACCTAATGTTGTTTTAAACACAGACACAAATTCTGGTTGCATATTTAGATTTTTCATTTTTACATGTACATTGAGTGCTTATAGCCATTGCTAACTTGCTACATGACTCTGCAATGCTAACAGTGTCCCTGTAACCAGGACACTGTTAGCACTGCACCTGAGCCCAAGTTCTATTTAAGACAACTGAAAATTCCCATTTTGGCATTTAAATGTTGACATTTTGAAACATAGCTGCACTCAGAGGTTGCTACTCCCAGTCATATGTAGGTTCAGATTTTTCCTTGACTTCTCACAGCCCTCCTTCTGCCCACTCGCATGCAAGTCTGAATCTGCCTGTCTTACTGCTCATTTTTGCTCCCCTAGTTCTGACTTGAACTTTCTGTCTCATACCTTCATGGGAAGACCTGAGGAATGCAATGAGAGGAGAAAGACAAAGGAGAGAATAAAGGTGGAAGAAGGAGGAGAAGAAGAAGGGGAATCTGAAGAAGCTGCCACAGAACATGGAGGTTCAACTGTACTGGTTGCTGCTTCTGCTCGACGTTTGTGGACGGATATCAGGTAGAGGAGCTGTGTCGTATGAAGATGAGTGTTTGGCATGTTCCTACCCCCTTTGTCTTCTCTCAAAATGTGCATTAGAATACATACTGTCAATGTTGCTCAGAACTTGACTGACCTCCAGTGATCTCAGGCGTGTCGTCGCTTGTCCCCTGAAGAATGCTACAGGAGCAAAACCCCTCCAGTGATGTCAACATTGTCTTTCTCACGTGTTAATCATGTGTTACACCCGCTTTGTAACAATTCAACTATTACAACAACAATAGCTCGGACAAGAGACGACAAGCCTCTCTTTTGACTCTCTCTGGCTTCTTTCGCTAGCCATACTTGCTAAAGACGACATTTGTCCTCACCAAGAAAAGTGCGCTGGTTTCAGCTGTGCACTTCTTATCAACGCACAGCTGGGACAAACATCCATTTGACCAATTCTGATGCAAAAATGAGCTGTTATGACATTGTCATGGACACAAATGCAAACAATGATTTCGACCTTTTGACCTTGTTTTTCTGATATGATCATACATATTTTAAGTGCAATTTTACTGTACTATGTTGCATCCGAACATTGAGGAATCTTTTGATGTTTGATGCGCACACTGATTTTGATTTTGGGAAAAATCCCACATGAATTGATCGGATTGGGAAACAGAAACATCTTGATGCAACAGCTGGGATAATTATTAATGGAATCATCAGATGACCATCTGGCTTTGCCATTGAACTGTTGTAGTTGTCCACAGTCTTTGTGATGAAATTTGAATACTCATGAAACGCCTGTTGCGAAATACCAAAAAGGTCTAAAGAAAAACATGCACCAGTCTCAGATCATGTTAATGACTTCAAGTTAGTCGCAGCTGTCCTGGTTGTCTTCACATTACCTTCACTCTTCAAATACTCCAAATACAGACAATATTTCTCTATAATTGCTGTATTTTCTTATTTCAGGTGTTTCCATCAGCCCTTTTCTAAAACATTATGAAGGACTATCATACGACCGCAATGATCTGCACAACAAGCACCTCCGAGCTAAGAGAGCATCAGAAGAGAGTGCTTATGTGCTAAAACTGGACTTCACTGCTTATCAAAGGTAAATATTCTGAAGCATTCCTCTGTTTAAGGAAGAAAAGACGAAGGAGCCATTTGTGTTGAGTAAGAGCACCACAGACCCACTGAGATGGAGATGATCAGAAAAAGATTCCTAGAGAGGAAGTGGGGTGCGGGTGCGCCTGAGGAGTATTTGAGAGTTGTGAAGGACATGTTTGGGGACAGTGAGACAGTGGTGAGTAGGATCACATCAGGGATCAACACTCTGCTATCATTATGACGAGGCTAGGGAGGAGGCTCCATGGACCATGATGTTGGCTGACAGTATAGGTATCTGTAGTGAGAGCAAAGATGAGCTGGAGACTACAGTGGTGGAGGACCTAGCTGGGGAGAAGAGACATGGAGCTCAATACATGAGTGTGGATGAGAGGGGGGGAAGGATGTCCAACGAAGATAATGGAGTAGAGGAAGTAGAAAAAATGAGTTCTGCTATTTGCGATAGGGAGTTAAGGACAGATTAAACAGAGTCAGTTTTTTATTAACAACAAGTTTGTTTTAGCTGCTTTATCATCTTAAATGGTTCCAGTAATTGGTGTAAGTCATTTGTTGAAACCGGATGTGCTTCTCATGCTCAGTTCATACTCTATGTTTGTAGTTCTTTATAGTTTAACACACCGTTTGAGAGAGGAAGCCTTTTTGCCAACTTTAAGTTGTTATACATTTGATATAAAAATATTTAACATGTTATTTGGCTGTGAAGCTACAGTACTCTATTAGTACATGTACACCAGTGCTTTTCAATTATTATCTGTTGTGCCCCCCCCGGAAGAAGTAAAAGTTTCGCACCCCACAACTCTCCTCAGTCTCTGTAAATAGCATAATTTGTCTATAAAATTATTATAAGTACACCTCTGCATAACATTGTATCCTTGTTAACGTTAAAGAAAAGATAAAAAGTAATACACAGCAACTTAGAATAAAGGATAACTTTATTAACATTGTCTTTGTCTGTAACAGAAAAGACTTCAAGTGCATCAATTTGACTGAAATGAAAAAAATAATCATGAGTAGATGTGCAATTACACTTTATTCTAGTACAGAAAAAAGTACAGTATGTTCTGGGGTCACATACGCCCCCCCTGGTGCACACGATGGGCTCTTTAAAAGAGGTGAAGAAAAGAACACAGGTAGGGTGGAATTAGTAGAAATTATTTGTTGTGAAGAGAGAGACCGCCGCACCGTCATGGCTTCAATGAAATAATTCAATGCCATGCCTTCGAAATAATGATCCCTTTATTCAAGATGAAATCTCACCTGATGAAAAGTATTAACATGAGGTGGTACTTTTGGATGGATTAAAATACATTAAGACTAAAACAAGACTAACAAAAATAAATATAAAACAAAAATAAGTCTATGTTTTAATGTCTAAATGTGACTGAGACTAAGAATTAACTTTGCTGCAAGACTAAGACTATATTGAAAAGTGGGCGACAAAATTCACACGAGAGACAGAGACAACGAAGAAAGTGGAAGCACTGGGCTAAAGAAGAAGAGGAAGACAACCATTGAGGTCATGGGTGTGATGAAAGAAGACATGGAGATGCTGGGTGTGACTATGGCAAATGCACGAAGCAGGTTAATGTGGTGGAGACAAGCCGTGACAACCCTTCATGCAAAGACGATTGTGACTACAAGCAGCCAAGGATGTGTCTAATTTCAACAGTAGCCTTTTCAGATTTTTACTTGGGTGATGTGGAATAATGTTGAATAAATGAAACTGAACATGCAAAACAATTTGGGCTGCATTTAAATCCTTTTTTAATTAAGCCCCTTTGCTTTCTAATTCAAAGTCAAATGCCAACCAGCTTTCCTTCAATGGCTGTTTTGTTTTTTTGTGCAGAACATTTCGACTCCGTCTGAGACGCAACTCTGAGGCTTTTTCACCGGACTTCAAGGTGATCAGTGGGAACACTTCCAAGTCAGCTGATCTTTCCCACATTTACTCAGGGGCTCTCGAGGGTAAAGAAACCTCTTGCTCAATTATATGGAAGAATGGCTCATGAACTTATTTGCATGGAGCCTCCAATCACCTAGAAATGTTTACTTTGTTGGTCTGCTATCAGTGTCTGGAGTCACCTGCAATCTTGATGCTTTATCTCTGTTGACTTGTTCTCACAGGTGAAAATGGTTCAGCCTGCCACGGATCTGTGTTAGAAGGTCAGTTTGAGGGAACCATCTATACCGACGAAGGAGCATATCATGTGGAACCACTGCAGAGGTACATCAGCAGCCAGACAGACCACCACTCCATCATCTACCACGAGGATGACTTGGGTGAGAAGAATGTGGTATCATAACATGTCAGCCAGCATGATGCAGACTGAGGTTACTAGAAGTCGTTGAACCCGCCCCTGACTCACAGCAGCAGCACAGTTGGAGTTGACAGGGGGCTGGGAGCGCGGTGGGCCCTCCCCATGTGCTGGCCAAAGGAAAGCCAAAATGAAGATGGTGTGACTCTCAGAGAGGGTGTGGCCAAAGCAAGATGGACAGTATTAGCATGGGGGGTGTAAAGAAAGGAGAGGAACCCAAGTTGTAGCACGGAGGTATTGAAGTCCTGTTATGGAGACTTGTCTCACTGGGATTCATGAACCATTGTTGCAAACCTGCAATCGTGTGAAGCGTTAAGCACTGCGCACCAGGATGTCTGCAGGAAACTGTCGCATTCAAATCAAAACAATCAGTGGTTCCACACTGATCGTAAATTGCCACACAAGGGACAGTCCAAACGTTCCTTTGTCCACTTCCTGCGGTTGTTGTGCTTATTCAAGCGAAAATATTTGAATGAAACTCTCAGGAGAGATACCTGGCAGATTCTGGAGTTGGCTACGTTGTGCTCTCGGTCTATTTATTTCTATTTAATTGTCAGTATTTAATGCTCGTAAAGTGAGTTTTGTCATGTTTTCTGTTATTGCGACGTCACCCAGAGAAAATAATGATGTCTTTATGAAATTCAACTACTCAAACAGTCATGCCTCACAAAACGTTTTCCTTTGTTCAGTCCAAAATCTTTTGGGAGTAGATCTGCATTAAGGAAGTCTGTTCTGAGCCTTAAATGGTGTCTCAAATGGATAGTTTGTGGGGTACTAATCTTTCTGAGTCTGACAGTTACTACCTTGATATAGTCTTCATAATATCACAAAACAAACCACTTTATTTCCTACACTCGCATTTGCTTGCCTACCAACAGCTTATGAAGAAGCAGAAGCATTTGAAAAGTTCCGCCTCACTATGACACCCATCCACACCTCCATCAGAGAACATGTGCATTGACAATCTGATTTGTTTCCAACTGACTCACCATAGTTATTAGTCAGGAATTTATTTATTTGGTTTACGTCGTGCTACTACATGTGTCTCTCTACTTTTGCATGAACGTGAACGTGCCTTTGACCAGTCGCAGCAAGTGATCCATGCGAGAAACCTTTTCTCTTGTACATCAATTTACAACACTTTTTTATTTGAAGAAAATTGCTAAAGAGCTTTACTGGCATCCATTATCAATTTAAAAGCCCAGAAAATGACTTGCTCAAGCAGATGGGTCTCATTGAAGGTCACTCACTCAGTTGAGACCATTCTAATGTTGAATTTGCTTAAGATTGTCAAACTCCACAAATGGATAACAGTGGGTGGTCTTCTTTTAAGGACTGATTATTTACAATCCTCCCTTTACACACATAATAACCAAATAATTTTTGTCTCGATTTTCCTCCTCACCGACCAAGGACAGTGAACGCCTGACTTATCGCTTACTTACTTACTTATCGCTAATAATAACACGTTAAACATGTTCAATATTCCTGCGTGTGGGGAGAGTGACTATGCTCTCCAATTTGAAACGGACTGTAGCCAATCGAGAGGCAAGCTGACTGGGAAATTTGGATATCTGCTGATTTTATGAGAATTCAAATGAGAGCTTTCAGTTCAGCAAGGTAAACCCCACACCCTTCTGGTCTGTTCCCTCAGGTGCCGTGTGCAGTGGTTATGTTCCTGGCACTTTCTGTGTTGTCCATGACATTCCAATCACTTCTTAGTGTTGTTTTGTGTTTTCCAATTGTGATGGCCCTTCTTCCTTTTATCACTCAAGATCACACACACACATTTGTTGCTTAAAAGTAAAGCATGACACAAAATATTTCTATCTTCAAGTGTGGAGACAGACGATAACTCACCAAAGATTAGGAAAATCCTGGTTTACCCCACTTGTAATATTTGAAATATATTGCACCAATATTCACCATACAAAATATTCAATAACAACTGCTTTTATTCCTTCAATATGATAGTCACAATAGTTACACGAAATAAAAGACAAATATGTGGAAAACGCCAGATAGTCAATTTGAACTCACACACTGAAAGAAGTCAACTCTAAACCCCCAAACTAGTGATGTAGATAGAATGGCTGATAGAGTTTGGTACGATGGTGTGATCCACTCAGGTGACCCACTCTGAGTGTGACCCACACTCGGTTGGCAAACTCACATAGATGAACCTAATTGTTTCCACGATGTCGACTCATGTGGGTCACTAATCTCAATAAACATTGCCCAGATCGGCCAACAACACGTGGAAGTGATCAAACCTGTCACACGACCCGTTCATGCCTTCACAAGTGCAAACATGAACGGAAACAGGCCAGTCTCTCCGAGAGTCGCCAGTATATTCTACTTTTTCAACAGGATTGCAGGACCCAACTTCTGATCCTGGCTTCGGTTATTGAATTCTCCTTCCACAACCCCGGCAGCCTCTTTTGCTTTGCTAGTTTTGGCTGCTCCAAGTGCTTCTTCGCCAGTACAGCTATGTAGAGCCAATAGCACTGAATGTGAAAGCTGCCACGACAGCAGCTATCATTGCACTCGCACGTCATCCGTCCCAAGTTTCCACAAACTCAATGCAGAACTAAACAACTGGTTGCCCAAAAAGGCTCCTCTATTGAAGGGTCTGAGAACGTCTCACGCAAGTCATTGTGTCATGCGTTTCCTGGCCTCAACTGATCATATTTGTTGGTCTTATATTGGTTTGTTACATCAGGTTTCCTTTGTAATATGATAATATTGTGATATTCATGGTTGGCAGGAGGATGGACTTTTTGGGGTCATAAAAGTGGACAGTTGTTTATTATTCAACGGCCGCTGTGTGCACTGTTTTCAGGTAGAATGACCCAAAAGTGGATGCTTACTTTCAAATGCAGGTCACTATGCTTGTTTATTTTGGTGCCTTAAAATAAAAAAGGAGACTTGGCATGTCTGAGATCACTGTGGCCAGCTAACACTTGTCTAGTTAGTAGCTATTGAATCAATTTTATTCAAAAAATATATTCAATATGGAGTGGGCTTGTGAAAGGAAAAGTAACAGTGACAGAAGCCATGGATTTTTCTTGTGTTTCACACTTTCCCAGTTGGTGGGATCCCTACTGACCATGGTAATAAAGTTGATTCTGATTCCGATTATCTCACTATAACAACTTATTATCTTGTTATCTTGATATAACATTTTATTATTGTTTTCTCCTGATAAAGAATTAAATTATTTCCACGTCCGATGATGGTGAAAATGGCAGATCACACAGGATTAGTCACTTGACACACTTGATCTTATGAACCTATTTTTCCTCACTGGCCTTCTAATGTCTCATGCTTCACTCACACTCGATGTGTCTTCTATGTTTGATGAACCATGACTCACAAAAACTGCAAATAAAAGAGGTCCTGAACCTTACATGGACCAATACCTGTGTTGATCAAACCCAAGGGTTGTGTCCGCTCGGTGAGGTCCTGACCAGACGGGTTTTGTTTCTTGCAGCTCCGCCACCCACGCGAAATGGGTCAGATGAGTTTTGTGGCACGGAGCGTCTGAACCGTCTTGCCAAAACTCTCAAGTCTGATGAGGTAGGACCCTTGGCCTCAAACCAAAATGTCTAATTCACGCAACTTCATTCAGGCTGTTGTGAGAATTAAAAGAATATTCTAAAACTGTATTCAACCTATTCAACCCCATGGCCTTGTCTGTTCTTTTGATTAACCGCTGGGGTCTTATCCTAATCATTTCTCTGCCAAATGAGTTCTTGTTCACAATGTCCATTGTGAAAAGCGGACGTTGAGTCATTTATCCATTTTTAATAACGTACCTGCACGTCTGGACTATTCCCACTGGTGCCTCAGCTCAAATGGCTTGAGCAGATGGTCCAGGTGGAGAGAGGTTCCCCACAAGGGACTCATGCTTATAGCCTTCTCCAGAACATTACATCATGCTGCCATCAGACGGCCGGTGTTGTTTACATCTTTACAAAAGACAGCCATGTCCGGGTGCCATTCTTTCCCGCATCATTGCTCTGACATTATCAGATTCAACTCTGAATGGCTTCCTTTCTTTCGGGCGTCCTACAGGAGGCAGCAACAAGCCGCTCCAGAAGAAACCTGGACGAGTCAAAGACCAGCTGCCTGCTTCATATCCACGCAGACCATCTCTACTACAAGAAGTTTAAGTCAGTGGAAGCAGTGGTGGCCCAGGTGACTCCGTCATACCTCGCAGTATTAGATTTGAACAGAAATCAGCCACAGTAGTGCAAAACACACACATTATTGTATTGTTATTGTTAAGTTTATATATTTTTAACTGTATAAATGTTTTTAAATCCTTGAAATATTGTATTTCTATGTTTTCTATGTATTGCATTTCTATGTTTATTCATATCATATTTTGTCCTTGAAGTTTTTCAATTCATATGTATTTTTTATGACCATCCCGACATTAAAGTTCGGCTCTAAAAAGTATTCCCATGTAAGGATTAAATGTTCTCTATTTATTTACAAGAAAAATGGATTTTATAAAAATTAAATGAGTAGCAACTTTCATTGATTAGATTATTACTATTAATACCTCTACTACAATATTTATGTATATAATAATAATTATTATTATTATCATGATTTTTTATTTATTATAGTAGGTTTGAAAATATAAACTTTAAAAAGCAACACTGGCTGCTAACTGCAACCTTAAACACAATTTTAAAAATAGATTTACCATTAAAGTAATTGACTGAAACATATTTTGTGTATTTTAAAATCAAAATTATAGTAAAAGTAGGTCTTGGATCGCGCATATTGAAAGTCCTGTACCTGATTTTGTCATCCTAATTTCAAAATAAGATGAATTATTTCAATTCTCATGATCCAATAAACCTCTGAAAACATATGATGCAAACAATTTCAAATGGTTATAAATAGTGGTGTTATTTTGCATGTTGGCAAGTTGTTCTGTCTGTGCGCCACAGAGATATTTAGTGTGTCTATATCAAGACGCAGCTGTGATGGCAGCAGAGGTGAGGGCAACACAAATGTGTTCAGTCTGTCTGAGCACTGTGGTCAAAGACTCTAATGAGCAGCTCAGTAAGGTCCACTGCCACCACATTCCCCGTGAGAATAAACTTGGGGGTCGTCGCCTCAGATGAACCTCAAATCCACAGGCACGAGCCCAGGCCAGAGCAGCAATGGGAGCAATGAGAACAGGGCCGGAACATTTTGTCCTCCTACTGTCACGATGAACATGGCTGACCTCTAGTTGATGACCTCTAGACTGAAACAAGCAACAATGACTGGCTGAATTAGTTTTTGAGAACACCATGAGTGGCCAGTGGACCTGAACTCATTTTAAATGTAGAAGTGAAGCAACAGTTGATTTTTGTTTGATTCACCACGTTTGCGTTTACGGTGGATACATATGGAATTCCCTCAATTCCCTCTGCATTTTGCAGATACAAATATTTATTTTATTTTATTTTATTTTATTTTAGCAATGACAAATGCACCTTTATCAGCAGTATTGTATTTTATGTAATCAGTGTCCTGTTATCCTATTGTCCTTGCTTTTATTTTCACAGCCCTCACGTGTGCATCTGCTTACGTCCCCCACACTTCCAGTGATTCTTTCCTCCTGAAATACATGCCGCACTTTAGCTTGTTGTCTCTGGTTCAATGCCAGACCGTTCCACGCGGAGAGAATTCACAGGTGGAAACAAAGCTGTGATGGATCCCTGGCTGTCAATAGACAAACGCGCCTGTCAATCCTTGTTGACATAGTTTCCATGTCTCAGCCATCAAAGGTGTCAATATTTATACTCGTGGAATTCCCTGCAGCCACTACAGTATTTTCATCTCCCTCTTCATCAACATGTGACTGGGTTGCACGTGGCACGATGCGTATTTGTCTGACCGGGAGATACATGAAAATCCTCCCCAAAAAAAAGGAACTTGGCCAGATTAATGGGTCAGTGTGGATCTTGAGAGGGAGGCTCATCTGTGAAGAACCTTTTCCAGGCCTAATAGCTGTTTGTGTCCCTCAGGTTGCCTCCTATATACGAGCAGTGAACGACATCTACGACAAAGTGGACTTTGATGGAATCAGACTGGTCAACTTCAAAGTTAAATCTCTGCGTGTAAGATGCTTTTTAAAATGTCATGCACTATATACAGTTTTGCACAGTATATACACAAGTTTTAGTACAGTTTTTTTTACCTGCGTGAGAGCAAAAGCAGACAATTGATCGCTGGGATGATGAGATAAACATGTCTAGTCGGCGAAAACTGTGGTATATTAGTTAAATCCAGTTTCACCAAAAGGAGAAGGACACCTTTTTCTTAACTGCCCCAAGAAGATGTTGACGGTGATGCTGTTCTCGTCAGGTGGTGACTGAAGACGATAAGAAAGATCCTCTCAATCCTCTCTACATCGGGGCCGAAAAGCTGCTGAGTCTTTACTCCAGAAACAACTTTGGCAACTTTTGCCTGTCATATCTACTGACCAACCGAGACTACAGCGGCGTGCTGGGACTGGCCTGGGAGGGCAAACCTGGTGAGTGGCCACCAGCTTCATCACTTATGTCACCCGAGTGTAGCTAACATGAAAACTACTAATGATCAACGCTTCAAAAAACTTGGAATCCATCTTCAGGCGTTTTCCTCAGAGAGACTTTACAAAGTGGTTTCTTATCATAGAGCAGCACTGATGAACCCTTCCAGATAGAAAACAGAGCGGAGTTTTCTCACTTCCTCAGCGGTCGGATCATTGCCTTATGGCAAGAACGTCACTGCTTCATGGTTTCATTCACAGTGATCTCATGTTGCGTTTTGAGAATCGACTTATTCTTGCTTCTGAGGAGGAAACAGACACAGAATTATGCTCTCACTAGGGTTTTAAAATAAACTTTTTTCATTGACGTAATGATCATGTGGTAATACGTATCTGTTACGTATCCTTCTAAAACCTAGTTAGTGTATACTACAAACTATTTCCTATTCAGCTTTTTTTATTTATGCTTGTCTTTTATTTTATTGTTGTATGTAACACATATTTTTAACAGAAGAAACCCTTTGATAATCAGCTAATGCTCTTCTCCAAAAAAAAAAAAAAAGGGGCCTACATCATGCTTGCCTGGTGAAAATTCATGATTTTCCTGGCAGCTCTGTTTTGGTTCAAGAGACCAAAACAAGACGTGAGTAAACTCCCAAAATCCGGAGCCATGGGTTGATTAGCATGAAAAAGAGACAAGCGGTTCCATTTTGTCTGTTTCAGCTTTTGGAATGTAGACCAGATGTGCACAAGCACGAGAAAACAATTTCTCAGGAGCTTTTTCAGATTTTGGGGTGGCATTCACGTTGAGAGATAAAACAGTTGCTCCCAGATCAGTGGTTTGGTTGGACTGAGTCTCATTGTTGAGAAGCCGGAAGTTGCTGATGTATGAGTGAATCCTGGGAGGAGGAGGACCATCCTGCTAGTTTCTGTGACATTGTATCACATAGATGTTTTTGATTGGCTAAAGTGAGAGGCGTGAGAGCAGACAACTACCATGGCATGTGCTTGGTACCAGTGAACCTTTGACAGTCACACACACACACACACACACACACTTCTAAATGTTTCAGCAGCTACATTCCTCAACATGATCTCCCCAGTAAACCCTCATGTGAGCACAGACAGCACATTGTGGCAATGACATTGTTGTGACTTTACTCCCATGTGACCATACTAAAGACTGAGCAGGGAAATAAACCTGGATAATGTTTGACCTGGACGACCGGTTGCTCTTAATAGCCCACTTCTCGCCAATTTCCCACATAAAGGGCAAACAAAGTCTGGATCTGTTTGTCCACACATATATGGACGTCCTGCTAACTGTTCACACACACATGCAGACACCCACACACAACCCCCATACCTCTCCCAAGCGTGTCTTGATACTTGTGTGGAGGGTGGGGGTTGGGTTTCTTATGGTTTGTGCACTTCAACGGTTAACGCCAGTAAAATTCCATCCCCCCCAACAAGTTCATAGAGAAGATTGTAGAATTCCAGAGGACGCTTTGAAGGATTCTCTAGTATATTATTAAGTATAGTTAGACACCAATGCAACCTCATAGCATGATGAACTTTTCGACAATTTTTTGAATGGTATCACAACTTTTATGGCTGTCCACTCTTAGAGGGGGCGGACATGTTGACCAGGTACAGTGAGAGAAGTTGTAAGTTCCAAACTTGCTCTTGGCGTAAGCCAAATCTTTTGCAGAAGTGCCCCACTTTCTCCTTCAGTACACAGGGTGGTTCTCCGCCTTCAATGAACTGCAGACAAAAACACTATGACACCTGTGAATAATTTTAATTCCAGATCATTTTTGCTTAAGCTACATTTCCATCCTTACTTTGCTGCCTCATGCCGCAGCCTTGTAAGCTTGTGAATACCTACTAACTCTGAGAGAAGATGGAGGGGGAAATGTGGCATTAAATAAACAATTTTAGATACTACAATGTTTTCATTCATAAAAGCTCAACAACTATTGCCATGTAATTGAAGTTGCCAAAACCTCCTTGTGCGGGTGGCTCTAGTTTCCCTCAGGGTTTGAGAACATCGGTCTTCTCCCACAGGTTCAGAGACACGGTATTTCTTGATGAAGATGTCTGACACATTTCGCAACATGTCTTAGCAAGCCAGGCATAAATAGTACTAGTGACTATCTGAGGCACGTGACAACCATAAAAGGCAACCAGTGTATAAGGGAGTAAAGTGGGGTGCACACATCCTGAAAATTGTGTTGTTTTTTCTGAACAATGGTAAAAGGCTTATTCATGGTCGGAGCTGTGTCAGGAGTGCATTTGTTCCGCTAGTCAGCTCCACACACCACCAGTCGTAAATATGCTGAATATTTATAATCCAAACCTTGAATTGTGACATGGAACCGAATGTAACCAATTGAAGTGAGCTGAGTGACAAAGAAGACAGCAAAGAAGCTTGTCTGAATACTGGATTTGGTGACAATAAGAATGCAAACTATTAACCCTCGCATCAGCAACCTGATACACATCATCGGTCCACAACAGGCATTTTGATTATTTACGTACCTTCTTTTGGGACTTTTTTATTGAAAGAAACAATTAAAAAAAAAAGAAAAGAAACATTATTCTGTCCTTATCCACTTTTGTGCGTTCCAACTGAGTTTTGGAGTTTATCTTGATGTGCAAGGGTCTCTGAAAAAAAAAAAAAAAATGATTAAAAAAGAGAAGAAAAAGAAAAAAAGAGATAAAATCCTAATGTGTGTGCCTGCTTTACTTTTACTTTTCAAATGTATATGGACACAGTCTGGATCAACAGAACATTGCGTGTCCATGACAATTCATTCAAAATAACAGTGAGTGAGGTATGACTACTTTATAGCTACAAATCATTCAACAACACAGATTTGTTTTGAGTCCTCCATCAATGAAGGCAAACCATTAGTGTAACTGCATACTGACTCAAGCCAAACAGCCTCAAATGAGGGTTTACGCGCTTCTTTCTCATTCAACATTTAGGCACTGGACGAAGCCTATTTGTCCCGCAGGCTAATAATAGGAGTCTTTCACTGCTGCTCTGTTCTGTGGTGAGGCCGAGATGCAGGCGGGAAGAAACTCACGGCCCCTCTTCTGCTTGTGCTGCCAAAATCCACAGCCTTTTCAAAGTAATGCTCCTTCTAGGAAATCCAGGGCCCTGAATAGCCATTAAGGGGTGGGGCATTTTAGGTCAGAAGCAAAGAGTGCTTGGGAATCACTAGCAGAATGTCGATTGATAAGAGGGACTCAACGTGCAGGCGAGAAACGATCTTCCGAGCAAGGACGCTGATTATAGTAGTATCGGGCCATCGACAGTCATGTGGTCGGGTGACCCAGCTCTATTTACTTCTCAGCTCTACTGAGGGGAGAGGTTTGTTTTTTGACCTCTAACTCGCCCTTTACCATGAGTCCAGGACATCAGACGTCACACTAGTTCACCTTGCCCCCCTCAGATTCCCACACTTCTCAGTGACATTGATGAATATCTCTAACAGATGTTCCACAATTCGTACCTCCCAAAGCTGGTGCTGCCGATCATATTGTGTAAGAGGTGTTACATAAACTTAACGTGACTGCATGGGAACCACAGAGACCTCCTACCCAACATACACAAGGACACGGCAAACACACAAAGAAAGTTGTTCCCATGATAAGGAAAGGAAGTGACAGAGGGGTTAGAAAATCAATTGTTTGCTTTATTTGTAGCTGGCATCCATTTTTTTTTAGATTTCCTCATTGTGTTCCACATCAAAAACACAGGAACTGGCAGACACCTGATTCGCACAATATTTTGGTGTGACTTCCTTCTTTCATGTCTTCAGCAGATATGACGCAGATTCTTTGTTATTTGCCCACGTGATGTGTCCACTGGATTCTAGGAATGGTGTTCATTGATGTTACATAAGCCAAGGTAAAGAGGAAGAGGTTTTGACGTGAATCCAGTTGAGTTACCAACGTGCATGTTCTTTTTCCCTAAAAAGGGCCTCTGACAATGATAACACTCCAGTGGGCATAGCACGTTGGTTAAATGCGATTCCACTGGGAGAGAGTTATGCAACAGCACCAGCCCTTTTTTTTCACAGCATTTACTGTGTTTATAAATCCTTTGTCTCTTCTTTAGGAAACTGGGGCGGAATTTGTTCCAAATACTCCAACTTCCGAAATAACCAGTTGTCCACTTTGAACACGGGTCTGATCACCATCCAAATCTACGGGCAGTTCATACCTGCACGACAAGTCCAGCTGACCTTCGCCCACGAACTCGGCCACAGTCTGGGAGCTCCGGTCAGTCTGTTTGTGTTCAAGAACAAGAAACTAACCCGTTTCATTCACCCACATACTGACTCTGAGCATTGATGATTTAAGGCCTACTTCCTGTATGTGTCAGTCAACTAAAAAAATATTCGAACTGCTGCTCATCGTTGTCCATTGCACGCCAACATGCAGCGCTACTTCAGCACTCTTCCACTGTGTACTCTGCCAAAAAAGGAAAAACCATCTCAAACTATAGCTTTAGAGAAAGTCATCAGTCAACGACTGTTGACATTTTGGTTTTAGGATCATGTTTCATTGCAAAATTAAGGCCATGGAACAGAGCAGGCCAAAGCTGTTTGTCAGGACTTGTATAATCATGGTCATGGTGCCATGGTTTCCAGTGGGATGTAAACACAAATGCATTCACCTACAGGGAGAAAGTCCCTAAATCTGTGGCATCAGTAATTGACCATATATATATTTCTATATACAGTCTTCCCTCTTTGAAAATATCGTTATTATTATTATTATTATTATTATTAGTAGTAGTAGTAGCAGTAGTAGTAGTAGTGGTAGTAGTGTGTTATGTCCCTGCTTGGGTAAAGGGAAAATCAAGTATTTGAGCAAGTTGTTGTACATTAAGTTTTTATAGTATAAGAAAATAATCACATAAATTCAATGACAAAGGTCAACACAACAAAGCTAACAGTGGCCAACACAAACACAGAATCAAACGGGTCTCTTAAAGCAAAGGGCCAACTGGTATACACAGCAGCCGCCACTGAGGAGTATCCAGTTGGAGAATTTAAAGGTTGCCGACGTCAGGTAGCTGCAGCTGCTTGGTAGAGGTCATCAGGACAAACCACAGGCACAATAAACCAGATTAACCACAATAAAACGGGCCTGGGCCGTAACAAGTAGTAGTAGTTGTAGTAGTAGTCATAGGAGTAGTACTTGTTATTTTTTTGTTCTTTATTTACAGTAATAATAACAATAACTAAAATAATAATAATTGTTAATATCATTCAGTTTGCTGGGCCTGAACAGTGGTTTTCTGCTGGACAAAACCCGTCATTCTTAACTGAGATATGAACTTGCTTATTGTTGTCGGTGACAAAGCATTTCATCCTATCTCTATGTAGCGCACCAATATTCTGACTATAGCGGCTCATTTTTATCTGCAATATCCACTCTGAGGTCTTGTGAATTCTTCTGAACTTCGCTCCAGCAAATGGAAGGTTCTCCAAGAGACCGAAAAACTTCAGACATCTTCAAAACCATGTAGGTCCGGGAGGGAAAATGATCCATGGCTATGGAAGATTGTGGCTGGGTCAGGAACTGAATTGTCTGGCTCCTTCCCTGATGTACCACATGGAATACGAGGTTTGCCACTAAGTAGTCCCTCTAATTCAGGCACGGGCAGAATTTCCATTGAAGAGACTCTAAAATTTCAAGACAGTATCAGCAGCATCAACGCTTTTACATTTACAACTATGAAGCACAGAATCTTTGGTGCTGCAGGATTCTAAACCGCACTGTTGAGCCCAAACCCAACTCCTCTGGATCACAAGCATGAATCCCAACATTCTGTCTTGTTTCGATATACTGTGATAACATAAATTCTTATGTGCTAACATATTCGTCAAAACAAATTCTTCAATTTCATGTCTCTGCAAGGACTTCATTTGTTGGTCAGGCAGTCGAGTTGCAAAAAAAGCAAAAGATGAGTGTTGCACAGGGTTTGGGAAGGAGGCTATTTTTAGGTCAAAACCTGAAGTGAGCAAGTTGATGCAGGCACTGTGGAAGCACCGAGCCGATGCCATCACACTTGAGGCGGCTTGGCCATCTGCCTGGTGTATTTGCTCACTTACAAACATGAAATGAGATTGAGATAAAAATGAGTCAACAGTTTGTCATCATACTTAGTGTTAAAAAGCATCTCTGTTAATGAGATGCAGATTCATGTGTCCAAAACAATTGAAACATGGTTAATAGGACAATAAGGCAATGGTCTGTCAGCCATTATTGTATTATTGTGAATTTGATGTTTACCTAAATACATTGCGAACTGACCTCACTAAACATACAAAATCGATGTTGCAGCATGAAAAAGTAGCGACAACAAAATAATCTTCTGCAAAAATGACATATTTGCACCACATGGCTCGTTCCATTCTAACTTCCAGGAAGCCATTCATGAAAAAAGTATGATTTTGAATCAAAGCAGATGTCTGGATTCAAAAACATTTTTCTGTTTCTGGTTTTCAAAACTGAACAAGAGTGAGCGCTAAAGCAAATCTCTATTATTCACCGCCTTGTTTGTGTTCAATCCATGCGTCAGCACGACGAGGGCTCCAACTGTGGGAACCTGGGCTCTGCCGGAGGTAAAGGCAGGTACCTGATGTTTCCTCAAGCTGCGGACGAGGTGCGTGAGAACAACGACAAGTTCTCCCCCTGCAGCATCAGTCATATCAGCCGCATCCTCCACCTGAAGAAGGACGACTGCTTCGTAGGTGAGCGCCACATGTGCATCGCAGATGCTGCTCAGTCACTGTAAATATTAACTTTTGTGTCGACCAGTGAGCGATCAGCCCATCTGTGGAAACCACATCGTAGAGGCGGGTGAGGAGTGCGACGTTGGACACAACGACTCGGATCCATGCTGTTTTAGTGCCAGACATCCCATGGGTATCCAGTGTCACCTCAAGCCTGATAAAGTCTGCAGGTGGTCACAGACTCGCCCTTAAATCCTTGTTCACTGTCAAAGCGGCTGCCAAGCTGTTTACGCCAGTCTCCTCCTGCAGCCCCAGTCAGGGCCTGTGCTGCACTCCGCAGTGTGAGTTCAAGGCCGCGAGTGAGATTTGTGACGAGGAGGTGGACTGTCAGGAGGAGAGCTTGTGTTCCGGAGTGTCCTCGCTCTGCCCTCCGCCAAATGCCAAGGAAAACCTCACTGTCTGCAGTCGCGGCACCCAAGTGTGCATCAATGGGGTGAGACAACATTAGTTGACACCAGCAAGGTCACTGTAAAGACGTAGCTCTGCAGCTTCCAGTCCTGAGAAGAACCACTGTAGCTGTGACTCCAGATATCCCTGTTATTTTTTTTATTCACGTGTCTGGGATTGCAACATGACCTGATTCACGTGCAGAAGGAGTGAGATATCTGCCGCATCACCAGCCAGCTGTGACGGTTGCTCGATTGTTTTTGTTTTAAGGAGTTGACCTGACGGAGAACAAAATATTTTTGAGGTATGTGAGGGTGTTATAGCAGTTACATCACAATGTGCAGTGGTTTTTATGGCTCATAAAAAATGTCCCTCACCCAGCTCCTCCACTAAAATTGAAGTTGAAAACAGGAAATGGGACGCCTCAATATGAGTCATCTTTATTCCCTCATTGTCGTTGGTCTCATAATTTCTGTAAATAATAGTGTTGTTCCACATATTGGACAGACAACCTCACTTTTTCCCTCCACAGGTCTGCTCGGAGTCTGTGTGCGTCAGACACGGCCTGCAGAAGTGCGACTGTCCTGGTGACTCCATGAGGGAGAAATGCCACATGTGCTGCCAGCAGCCCGGTAACCACATGACCCGTGCATCTCCTGAGACAAAGGAATCTCTTAACACCTCATGTTCCTGCCCATCAGCACCGGTCTACATGTATGCGCCGGGTTATCACTGCGACACTGCAAAGGAAGGAAAAGAGCCACATACGTTAGTTACGCCACTTCGGACATCTTATATTTCATGCTTTGGAGTGCCAAGAAAAGAGTTTTGGTATTGTATGAGGAAGTCTGGAGTGGCAGAGAAGTGTGTTGGAGTGGTGCAGGACATGTATGCCAGGTGTGAGACAGTGGTGAGGTGTGCTGCAAGTGTTACAGAGGAGTTCAAGGTGGAGGTGGGACTGCACCAAGGCTCAGCTCTGAGCCCCTTCCTCTTTGCCAGGGTGATGGACAGGTTGACAGATGAGGTTAAACAAGTTGAGGAATGATGTTTGAAGATGGCATTGTGATCTGTGGTGAGAGCAGGGAGCATGTGGAAGATAAGCTAGAGAGTTGGAGGTTTGCCTTAGAAAGGTGAGGAATGAAGGGATTAGCTGCAGTAAAACAGAATCCATGTGTGCGAATGAGATAAACCCAAGTGGTCAGGTGAAGTTACAGGATGCAGAGATAAAGAAGGTGGGGTTTTGAAGTACTTACGCTCAACTGTCTAGGTCAAAGAAGTGAGAAAGCGGATGCAGGCAGGATGGAATCATTGGAGAAAAGTGTCAGGTGTGATGTGTGACAAAAGGGTGTCAGCAAGGATGAAAGGGAAGGTGTACAAAAGGGTGGTGAGGCCAGCAATGTTGTATGGTTTGGAAACAGAGGCACTGAGGAAAAGACAGGAGGCAGAGCTGGAGGTAGCAGAGATGAAGATGCTGAGCTTCTCTCTGGGAGTGAGCAGGATGGATAGGATCAGGAAGCAGTAGATCAGAGGGACAGCACATGTGGTCAGGTGTTTAGGAGACAAAGTCAGAGAGGCTAGATGGAGATGGTTTGGACATGTACAGAGGAGAGAGAGAGCCAGTACATTGGTAGATGAAGATGTTGAGGGTGGAACTGCCAGGCAGAAGGTGGAGAGGAAGACCAAAGAGGAGAGTTATGGAGGTGCTGAAGGAGGACACGTAGTTTGTAGGTTTGAGAGAAGAGGTGGCCACCACATCGGCTGCTGTGGCCACCCCTGAAGGCAGAAGCCGAGAGAAGAAGAAGAAAAAAAAGAAGTCTAATGTGTAGAACTTGATCAATATTAATACATGGAACAGATTTACTCATTCAAAGACCTTCAACCATCCCAAAAGTAGCAATACCGTGATGAGTGGCATAAATAACAGCCTCTTAGCTGATAGCACAGATGGTTTCCATGGGAGCTCCAAATAATCCCTATCACTTTATACTACAGATAAGCCTGACACGTGTGCCAGCACCACTTCCTCCGTACTGTCTCGCCAATTCCAGAGGAAGTCTCTTCCTCTGGTGGGCGGAGCTCCATGTTTCGGGAACCAAGGCTACTGCGACAAATTCCAAGTTTGTCGTCTGCTGGATGCAGATGGTCCCATCGCCAGACTGAAGAACTCAGTGCTGCACCTGGATGAGTTTGATGACCTTGGGGAGTGGATGAAGGTGAGAGTGTGTGGAACGTGCATCAACTTTCTCTGAGGCGAAAAGTTTTTTGGCTGAATTTTCAGGTGATGCAGGTCCTGATCAGAAAGGTTCAATAAAACTGTAAATAATGGAACAGACCAGTGGCTCAGTCAGTTCACCAGATGCAGCCAAACAATAATTTAAATTTATCCCATGGCCATAAAAAAGAGAGGCACAATAACCGCTGCACACATCTCATTTGGATCAGTCTTTCCAGCAATAATTGATCAAAAAAACGAGATGATAGGATGTAGTTTGAGCAGGAATTAGGAAGGAAATGGCTCATAACTAAGTCAGTGTTCATTGACATGAACAACATGGGTGAGTTGATATTTTTGAAGACACGTTTTCATCGAAAGCCAGTGTGTTTGGACACTGGAGCCACTCCCAAATGTCCCACAAGCTACAGTCGGGGATGTTGGCCTGTCGAATGCACCTCTGTCCAACATTCATCCTATATCCTTCATCGGTGATAAGTGAGGAATTTTAAATGGACATTTTATTTGTTGCAAATTTCTTCCAGAGAAGAACAAAAATCTTAGTGGTCAGTACCAGGTTTTCAACACGGGGGTGCTGTTGAGCAGTTAGAGGAGTTGACGCTAACTTTATATTAGATTAGATGAGTCATGTTGGTTAAGAGATTTGTTTCTGCAGTAAAAAATACTATATATGTACAGTATGTTCAATTCTTTTCTGAGAATTCAAGAATTCAATACATCACTGACATCATGGATCTGCAGGCTGGTGAGAAAACTAGCAAGAGATGTGGTGGGAAGGTTGACAACAAGTTGATACTAGTTGGAAGATTGATCTCTCGCTCGATGGTTTGGCAGTGTTCATCTGTCATCAGTCGTTCAGCAGGGAGTTGCCTTTCTCACGACAGCATGGAGAATCAGGAATGTTCATGCTTAAGCGCATCTAAGCACTGGCTGACGACATAAGCCACCTTTCAATTTGTTCCTATGTGGTGGCAAGTTTGAAGATGGAGTACAAAGCTTGAGCATGTGAAAAAATGAAAGATGATTCTTTTGGTCGTCTTCCTGCTTGTCAAGTTCTTATACATGGAAACAAGGCAGCAAACAAATGAACTAATGAGTAGAAATTAAGAAATTTAATTGTTTGCTAACTCTACCGCGCGCCTTTTAAATTACAGTGGCACCTCGGTTTTAGAACGTCTCGGACTTCGAACAAATCGGAGTTCAAACAAAAATTTTGAGATTTTTTTGCTTCGGATTTCAAACGAAAATCCAGAACCACGAAAAAAGCCGGATAAAATATAACGTGCGCGGACCGACCAGCTGACCCACGGCGCGCTTTGTTATTGTGTATAACGCAGACTCTGTATGTAGACGTGTCCCTACATTTACTGACTGCTTTTTCTTCATATTGAGGTGTAAAACCTTTCCTGTCTCCGCACTGGACCGTGGTAGAGTGTCACAGGGGAGGTGCTCGCTCTCCACACCTCCACTCCAGGGTTTGATCCGTCCTGTTGTGGGCTGGAGCTGGGACAGGGATGAGGCGAGTCTGGGACAGAGCGTTACTTGGTTTATGACTTTGTCACAGCCAAACTGCACAGAAGCGCACATTCAGAGCTGGACACGCACCGGGCACCTCTTCACTTCTGGAGAGACGTCACTCACTTGGCAACCCCTCCCACATGCAGCGGCCACACACATAGCGGAACAGCGCACCTGCAGCAGACACTCTATATTCACTCCTACAAAAGCCTATTTTAAGGCTAAGGGAAAAATCCATTCAGATTTAGAACAAATCGCTTCTCGAACGGCCGTCTGGAACGGATTGTGATCGAGAACTGAGGTACCACTGTGTTTCCTTCATATATGGAGACTCAACAAAACAGTTAAGTTCATTTTTGTTGTTTATTCATTCCTTTATATAACACAACTGCGTCATCTACACCCACATTTCTGCACCTCTAGCAGACACCACTCCTATTTGGTGTGGCTGCACTGAAGAGTAACTTGCCTGGGTTGTGGTCCACAGGCGCACTGGTGGGCCATCCTGCTGGCCATCCTGGCTCTGTCTGCTGTGATGGGCTGCACCGTCTGCCTGTGCGGTCGAAGCCTCGACACCACTCCCTTGGACTGATCTCCTTCTGTCGTCTTATTAAAGACCACTGATTATTGGACTTCAACCAGCAGAGGGACTCCACACGTGTGTCTCCGTGCATCTGTTGCTTGGCCCTCAGGCGGATCACCTGTCTGTGTTTCATCAACTGGACAGTGTCTGTGGAAAAAGCCGCGCCTCCAGAGGCCACATAGACTGGCGCAGTAATGCCAGTGTCCCTGTGAGGAACTTTCACCTGGATACACTTGTTCTTGTTTAGTTTTATATATTCTCCAGGGTTAATTTTGTCTCCAAAGTGCTTCAGGTTTCAGCCCTCGATAGGAAGTGTGAAGGCGCTAAAGGTGCTCAGGCGGGGAGCTAGCTTGGGTGACCATCATGAACTTCAGCCTCGATGGTTCTGGTGTTTGTGTTTTGAATTGGATTTTCATCTTGTGATTCATATGAAAATAAATATATCCACTGCCTTTTCAAGTGGGTCGATCTAACATTGATGTGCAGGTGTCTTGTAAGACTGGATGAGAAACTACTCACTCCTCGTCCGCCACATATTCCCACTTGACCACTAACATGATTATTATGGGATATACACGCATCACTTTGTAACTTTGGCTCACAATAAACACACAAATACAAACATGGACAGAGAGAGAAACCACAGAAATGCACATGGACACACACAGGGTGAGTAAAACAAGCACTCGACAAAAACATATAGGATACACAAGGACACAAACACCGAAAACAGGTACAAATTACACAAAGAGACAACCATCATACAAATAGAGAAATAAATCCAAACACGTGCGTGGGGAGATGGACACCAAAACAAAGATAGAGATACACAGTAAAAACGTATTGTGGCAAATACTGAGACAATTGCACGACAAGTTATACAGTTATACATAGTGCCAGTCACAGGACCACAAAAACATAACACAACCGAAACACTAAGCAACAAAGTTGAACAACTGGGTAAAACACAAAGACATACGCACTCACCATAGCACATGGAGATGAACACAGAGCTAAGGCTACACACACACAGGCAAAAACTGATACATACATAAACACAAACACAGACACAAATACACAAACCTGTAGACATAGGTAAAAGTACAAGAAATACATACAGTATACAGTTCCAAATCACTGATAACAGTAGGATATTCTCCGTATGTGTGACTCCCACTTTTGCTAGACAAAAACACAACCTTGATCTTGCAAAACACAAATGATAACTGAGAAGAGGGAACTCAGGACGACACTGGTGATAAAGTTGGTTTATTAAATATATACAAGTATTTACACAGATGAAAGTCACAGCACGTGAAAATACACACTGAGAAAACAACATGAGCTTGCTATCACTGAGTGGAGTCCTCAGATCTGTTGCAGAAACATCAGTCATTTCAATCAGAACCAGACTGTTTCCATGTTCAAGTAAGTTGAACGGATTAGTCCGTGAACAGGGTCATGGGGGTGTGTTACCCCGTTACTCACACCAACAGCCTCATGCGTCTTGACTGAGGAAACCAGCTGGATTCAAGTCTGCAACCTTCCTGCATGAGGGTGGGTCACGTTCCATTTCTTGTAATAGGGAACATTTGTTTTTGGTAAATATACTAGTGGCGTTAGATTTGACATGCCATGAAGCAGTTGGCTGCATGATATTACATGTCAATTCCTGCGAACAGACATTATTTGTAATTTGACCTCATTCATTCAGAAAGAACGTGTAGTTTTGTGAACCACAACAAATGCTGACCTTGTATCTGCAAAGGTGTAACAGAGCAACACTAGGCAGGTTCCTCAGCCGTCGTAGATTCAAGGCCATTAACACTTCAATAAAGGTGAGTGCTTGGTAGAATATACAGCAGCTACCAACCTTCTTTTCAGGCTTCATAAGCAGAGTTAGGGCCAAAAGATATTTTACAAATATATTACAGAGATCATATACAGACTTTAAATAGACACTTTTTGGTTCTCCAGGAGTTACCGAGTCGACATGTTAGTTACCAAGTGCTAAAGGTCAGTGCTTCTCCAGGGTGATTCTGCAAAAGGCGAAGGGGCATCAGAAGATTTTTTTAAAGGATTCAAAGGTTTTTTTTACCTTTTAGGTTTGGTGTTCATCCTCCAGGACTCCTTGCATTTGACAAACGTGATCTCATGTGATAAGCTCGAAGAGTCTTTGACACAAAACACCATCCTGAATGAAGAACGGAAATGAAGTCAATAGAAACAGAAAATAAGAATGTTTGCATCCATAAACTGTTTTCACATCCCACTTGTCCCAACTGGCTTGTACACCATCATACATCAAATATTATAAGAACTATTTGGTTTATCATATTATTATTTTTTTGTCTCAACCAAGTTCACGGCAGCGCGTGTCAACATCCCTATTTGTGCAGCATATCAGATTTTAATCTTCAATGCAGAGTGTGAGCGACTAACCTAAGCTGCAAACGTGTCGTTGCAGCTTCAATGACTTGGCATGTGTTTAACATCAATTACATCCAACACTTCCGAAATAAAATAAAGGCTTTGTTGAAATAAAATAAAGGCTTCTTTCAGATCAGAAGAAAACTCAGGGTGTTGTCTGATATTGAACTGAGCTGGACTGAAACACCCAAAAAAATGAAGTCCGGAGCCCGAAGGCGCCCGAACATGGCGAACCATTTCATGCACCCAGCAACAGTGAGTATGGGCGAATATGGACGGTGGCATTAAAATAAGATTTAAGTTCTAGTCATGTGTCACTTACTTTTGCTGAGTTTCTCCGGCCCTTATGTGGATTTTGTGCACCTCCATCTGATCTCTTCCCAAGTTTCCGGACCACCAGGATGACACCATGGCCAGCATGTTGGAAGCGGACCAACCGCTCGAGTCCTCCCACCTGAACCTGAGCATCAAGAGATCTCCAATGTCCTTCTCAGTCACCAGCAGGAAAGAGTGCGTCCTGTTGCTGCTTATCTTCTCCCTACTGGTGATGAGACTTGTGAGAGTCGCAGAGCCACTTGGTTTCTCACTCAAGCGCTTCAACAGGTCCACTCACAGCTTCAGCTGCAGGTCCTCAGCTTCTCCTTTGGTGCCCAACAGTGAGACAGTCAGCGACGGCTCCAGTTCCGAGTGGTTGACTTTGCTGGAAAAGTGGATCTTCAGCTGATAGTGGTAAACTGAAATATGAAGCAGAGGTCAGTTGTGCTGCAACATTTCCAGAGCATGGATCAGGCTTGTACAGCCACATCAGCAGACAGTTGGCACGGAACTGTGTTAATTCCTCTTTAATAACAATGCCGGAACTTTCAAAGGAGGGTCACATGGTTGTGTATACTGTTATTCCAGACCACACACTGGGCGATTATGGAAATCCTCTGGGCAAAAGTCGGGACAGAACCGCCAGACAGCAGTCAGACCTGATATCCAGACCAGATAACACAGGATTTAGGAGCGACTACTGACCTCTGAACGGCATGGTGGCTCTTGTTTTGGTGTACATCTGGACATTGCGGGCCCTTCGGACCTTGCTGATGTCATAGCCGATGGTGTTGCAGCGGCTTTTGCGGCAGCTGAGGCACATGCCGCGGTCAAACACGTCATTGCTGCTGCAGCGATACGCCTTGGCTGCTTCCCGCTCGTTCAGCAGAGAGTCGATGAAGAGGTGGACCGAGCGCTCGTGCTCGCACTTGACCGCGTCTGTGATGGCTGAAGAGCACAAGGAGGATTGAAATGAAACCAGCTCTACCTGCTGCAGGCCTCAGACAAACATCGTGGCATTAAGTCTAAGCCAGCAGAAGAATGTAAGTTAATGTACGGGGCCTCTGTTCAGCACCAGGCTGCTGTGAATGGGGTCATTGTGGAAATAACAGCAACAATGTCCAGCAGTGAGATTAGTGACTGCAGGCCTGAACTGAGTTGCACAGCAGTGACGTGGACACAAGTGTGGAACCATTGGCGACGGCTGTTTTAGCAGTTTGGACATCAATATTTAAATATTAATACCTTAAATAGTAGTTCGATTGATTCGATTTGAAGGCTGGGATTTTTCTTTTAAATTTAAAAAGGATGCAGTCAAAGAAAAAATAACATGCAATACAGTTTAAAAATAAAGAAGGTACCATAATGTGATTGCTAATGCTCATATATTAACATGCACACATATTTAATATAGATTAGCATCCATACCTGACGGGTGCTTCAATGGGTTAACCAAGGTTTTAAGAAGAAGTTATCATAATTATTCATTATTGTTATTATTAAGTATTATTCAAAATCATACTTTGTCACGGCAACATGCCAAGGTTTCTGCAGGATTCAGAACTTTGACGCGAATCTGACTGATTCACATTAAAATTAGGTCCAACAGAGAAAACTAGATAATAATAATAATGAATAATTATTATGTAGAATGAGTGTCTACATTTCCATCAGAAATCCTCACCAAATAAGCCAAAGCTAGCGATCTTCTGCAGCGCCCCCCGGAGGTTGCATCCTGGCTGAAAACTGCCCCCGTTTGGGTAAATGTCAACGTGTCCTACAGGCTGCTGGATCCCGATGCTGAGCCCCAAAGAGCCTCGAGTGAAGGTGTGAAGGACGTCTACGAAGTGAGCGTCGTCCGGGGACAGACGCCTGTGAGCGTGCTCGCCCTCAAAGTCCGGACCGGCTGGATCCAGACCTGCGGAGGCAGGCAGGTTAAAATCACAGTTGCTAGCTGAAGGTTCTGCTTCCTCCACCTGTTATTCTGCCCACTTTGTTGGAGGCATGGCTGCCCGCAAATCCGGCCACATGAGCCCCGAGACTGTAGCCGATTAGGTGGATGTTCTCCTGAGGAATGTTGCTGGTCTCCTTCAGAACAGAGGAGATAATGCATGAACACAAAAAAAGGGAATCGAGTCTGAATTATACAATTAAACCATTGATTCACTGCTGGAATACGAGGTGAAGACAGAATGGACTGAACGTGCTCAGTCGGAAATAAAAGTGTCATCTAAACCTTTGGCTCTATGTGTCATGAAGCTTGAGTTGTTGCAGTGCATTATGGGACTTGAGGAAAGAACTTTCGGTATGTGGGGTGCATGAAAGACATAAACGAAAATTGATACAACACAATGTATGTTTAACAAAATGTCTCATGATCTTAGATATTTTTATTACGTTATATTATTATAATACATATTTTATTAATGTATTATTAATATGTTCAACGTTTTTATTGTTGATGAATGCATTTGCTCCATCAGAATGTACATTGAAATAGAGGGACGAAATAGAGAGACAGACCAGATGTAACTGAAAACACGAGGCACTGACCTGGATCCAGTCAATGAAGCGAGCCACCTCCTGGCCCACCTCTTTGGTCTTCTGGGCAGCAAACACGTAGTGGTTCTGGGCCGAGTCCAGCCAGTCCACTACGATGACATTGGCTGAGTTCTCCCTCGCATACAGCGCTGAGACCAGTTTGGACACCCAGCTTTCAAACAGACCACTCAGCTGTGAAATGACCGAAAACATTAAGCCGGGCCCGAGACACAGCGGCGATTGATGGTGAGGACAATGAAGATGTGTTAGTCAGATTCTTCGTTCCTAAATTGATTCAGCAGATTGATGAAACATGTTATTACGTGAGAGTGACACAGACTATTGGTGTCACCGGGAGAGATTATCTGGATGGGAATTATGTGGTCCACAGCAACCACACTGTGATGTTGTGTAAGACACTCAATAATAAAGCTTTACCTTTATAATGAAAACTAAATCTAGGCAGTTGTTTCCAACAAATCCAGGATTCCAGTCCCTGCAGCTATTGACTGAAGACATATTTTCAAGCTCAGGTCAAGAGGTCACCGCCCTGTTCTTCCAGGGACATCTCAATTGGCTCTTTTTCAATGTTATCCGTCACCCAAGTATATGGAAAACATTTCTCAATCCACTATTGAGAAGTATATAGTGCAATGTTTCCATTCTGCGAGTTAAACCTGAGTACATTCTAATATTTCTGAAGCTATATATACAACGAACAAAAGTCACATGATCACGACAAACTAGCCTGTAAATACTTTTTTTGTTTATATATATAAAGGTCCATACCTCCACATTCAATAATAATAATAATGTGTCTTATTATTATCTTGCCATTATTATTAATATTGTTGCAGTCATTATTATCATTAGGATTATGATGATGATTTATAAGTAATAGTTGTAGTACTTTGTTATCTTTTTTCCTGAATTTGGAAGCTAGGACTGTTTTTTGCAGGAAAAGGTCACAAAAATATGTCATGATGATAGTTATATTAGCAAAAGAAAATGATGTTACCATTAAGTGAAATATATATATTAATAGAAATATTGATTCAAAATTATTTAGCACTCAGAATTACTAATAGTATGAGGAAATGTTTTATATAAAAATAGATATTTTAAGACAGAAGCCTACAATTTGTTGAAAAATACATTTATCGAAATTCAAATTTAAAAAAGTAAGTAAGTAAAGGGAGAAGATATGAAAAAAAAATGTCAATACGATCATAATCTTACAAAAAAACCACTATATTAAACTTTAAAACTTGTATGTTTCTATATTGACCATGTGCTCATGGTGGCCTGTCTGACAGACGGGGCCTAGATCCAGGTGAGGGCCAAGCCTGGCAAAGGTATGTTCCCTCTCAGGTGCTCCAATGATACAGTTCACTGACCCTCATCCTCTGTGACCACAGCATCGCAGCAAAGGATCTGGATCAAAGGATCTAACCACATGAGACCCACACAGCTTGATGATACATGAGCAACTCTCCTGCTAATCCAGTCCATGATTGTTATGGAATGTGAAGGTACATTCCCACGTCCCAAACCTCAGCACACAGTTCAAGGTAAAGACGTTTCATGTTTCATGGTACAAAACGTCCTGTCATTTTTGAGAGCTTTGTTACATAGGACGGTAGGACGTGGTTTCTGTCAAGCACAAACAGTACATTTCTTTTGTTAACCTGACTGTCAAGCAGGTGAATTCGACACTGTAGCCATGCGCTCATGTGTTCCAGCACTCACTTGCTCTCACAGCCCATCAATGGAATGATAGTGAGTCCACTACCATCTTTGTTTACCAGGATTCCTTCCATGTACACTTCTAACTGGGGAACACATTGCACTGATGCTGAGGCCCTGAATATTTGAGCGCATCAGTGCATCGCCCAGGAAACAAGGCAGCGCACATCGCCGATGTCAACATGGGCAGAAACCTGAAGTGTGAGTCAGTGTTTCCACCTAAACAGTGTGAGGACGGTTTGGCTCACCGTCCATCCATGGATTATGAGGAAGGTTTTGGAGGTGCTGTTGAAGGAGCAGGGGGTCAGCGACTCGGGTTCGCCCGGGACGATGTAGCACAGGTCGTCGTCGGGGTGCGCTGGCTTCCGTAGGGAGAATCTGGCCACGCTCCGATTGGCTTCTACATTACTGTGGAACAGGTCCGAGAGAGGATGCAGAAGGTTACCTGGTAAAAGAGGGAGAAAAGTGGATAAGCCCACTCTGGTCTCATGACGCTTGAGTAGTCACTAAAGAGCGAAGGCCCCTTGATTTGGGGCCCCCTTTAGAGCCAAACTGGGTTGCATAGAAACCAGAAGCACCTTTGTTCCTGCCTCCTCAGCCATAGTCTCCACAGCTGGGGGTCCCCACAAAACCGCATGTTTTTGTCTGTCGTGTGTTCAGGTGAGCGCACGTGACCTGCTGTCCCGGCACCGTGAGGCACTCACCCAGAATAGAATCGCTGATCTTCTGCTCCACACACGTCACATAGTCCGCAGCCGCGTTCAATAGCACCAAGCAAAGAAAGCGAATCCGCCACACGTTCATCTCTCGCCGCTCTTCCTGCGCGGAGCAAATCTCCCCGAACTTGACGGTGATCGACGGAAAGTGCGCGGGAACGTCTTCGGCAGCGGCGCGGCGCTGATCTGGGAAGCACCTTGAAGTGGCCGCGGCTACAATAAGGCTTTCTGACCCACGATTGGCTGCTGAGCCCCGGGCGGGGAATGGAAACGCCTGTCGTCAATTATTACACCCATTTATGAGGCAGGTTATACGGCGCAACTCCCGCGGGAGACACTGATTCTCCACATCACAGAAATCGTTGTGATTTCAAAGAAACAAACACCACCGAAGTCTAAAAACTTTTTTGAAGTCACAACCAAGAGCTGGTGAGGGAGTGGCCAAAGCGCGGCCCGTGGGCTCCATGCGGCCCATTGCCTGTATTTATGAGGGCTGTATAAAAGTATGCTACTGGTTGTGCTCAGGTTGCAACAGGATTCATTATTATTTCAAGTAAAACTTCAAAATCTTGTCTTTAAACAGCATTTTCAGTGTTCAGTGTCTTGTCCGCTATGATTAACAGTCAACTTAACTCTCCTCTCTTCTGTGAGTACTTATCGGCCTTCCAAATAAAACCAAAAGAATAAATGTGAAGAATATTTTCGTGTAATTATTCAACATCCACATGAAGTTCTTTGCCATAACTGATCCTAGCTTCAGAAGACCACCCCTCATTTACACCTGATAACTTGATTCTTTACATACATTTAAGTAAAGATTACTTGTAGTTGAAAACCCAACAAAACAGGGCCACTTCAAAAACCTCTCCATAAGAAAGGCTTGAGTTTGGGCTGTTTTATTTCAGTACCATTCAGGAGAATAACTTTGAAGCGAAATAAAACAAAACAAAGATGAGTTAACTCAACAGTTTTTCATGTACAGTGAGTGGTCTGCAAAACGCTTTGAATCGTCAGCAAATAAAGCAGTTTAGCCAAGACCACACAGTGGTCAGTGGGAAGTGACATGTTGAATTGCTCTCTGGATCAGGAGTAGGCGTCTCTTCTTTTGGTTTGAGGTATCATTATGACCAGGAGACTCTATGTATGACCGTGGAATTGGCACAATTATATATATAATGTGTCGTCAGACCCTCTCTTACTCTCTTGCTATGCAAGGAAGACAACAGTGTAGTTCACTCCAGGAAGTGAGATCTGAGATCTGAATGGCAAATCCCACTGGCAGCCTGCTGACTCAATAACAAGGTTTTCTACACTCAAATATTTCCACGAATGCAAATGTTTTCCCAACACTGCAGGTCGACTGTATGGAAAAGTGGAAGTGAGGATCTTTCCTGGGAACAGACAGAAAAGTTAAGAAACAATAAAATAATTTGTTAAGTGTTTAATTTGTGGAGATAAGTTTTCAAGTGCTCTTGTTCCAGAATGGTTCATGCAGACATGCATCAATCATAACATACATGCTAACACTCAACACGTGAGGTGCAGTAGCACACGTGTGTAGGTTCCACAGGAACTTGTGACGTCGTTCACAACTGAAACTTCATGCAGGCATGTCGCTGGAAAAGTCATCTTTGTGTCGGCAACAAGATCGTCCACCACCAACATGAAGTCACGAGCCTGTGTTGACCCACATTGAGGAAGTCACGATTCCGAAATCCTGTTTTTCTGCTCCACTGATATAGATGTTTGTTTTCATGGATGTTAAAGGATGCTCTCTGAGACGTATCAGTCGTAGCGGGAAATCCAGTAATGTAAACGTTCATTGCTTTTGTTATCGTCAGCTGTGTTTCATAGATATCCTGGGAGTTTGAGCTCAGAATCAAAAACTTTATCATAACCTCAAAAGACTTGTGGCATCTCTCCGGCCGACAAAAAAAGAAAAACAGTAGCCAGTTAATCCTTGATCTCTGTATATTATATATTTGCTGGATATCTGAAAAAGTCTGTCTGAAACATAAAATATTCAGATGCCGTGCATGAAGTTGCGCTTTCTAATATTGTGGAGGCTTGGCACGGCCCGTACCTTTGACATCTGTGCAGTCCACCTGAGCTACAGTCACTCCTCTTCTGGGCCCATGACAGTGAGACAGACCACTTACAGGCACAAAATAAGCACCTGGGGAAGCAAAATGAAAGTCTAATAAAAAACTACTTGGCTACTGGTTGACTTGAGTCGAATGTTTGGGCAACATCTAGTGTTAATAGTACAATAAATTCACTGAAGTCGACTCCTATAAGAGTCCTCTCTCCCCTGCAGACCCCAGACAGTTATACAGTAGCCTTGCTATGTTTTACGTCATTTGTTTTGAGATTTGTATCCTTATGTAAGCAGTTCCAGTCACATTTAATCTTGTTGCATGTGCGGTTTTAGTGGACTCAACTGTCGGCCGATCCGCTGTGACCACAGCCATTCACACTTTTAAAAGCCGTGAAGGGAAAGTATTCCAGACACACAATATCGACATCCAGCGTAAGGACACACACTGAGTTTTATTAAAATTCTCAACAATCTTTAGTCCGGCACAAACTGTGTCTTGCATAGGTTTCCATTAACCACTCCGTTTTCCTCCCACAGCCTCAAAACATTGGGTAATTGATGGCAGTGAATTACCTGCAAGTGTTGGTCTGCTGATGGACTGGCAGCCTGCCCAAGGTGCCCCCTGCCTCTCAGTGTATTGACGGTATAAACACAAGATAATAAATGAATGTAGTCTACTGTTGTACCTGATGTTTGGCAAACACTGAGAGAAATATGTCACAATCAGTGCAAAACACAACTCGTGTCCATATACCATATGAACCCATGAAAGTTTATAGTTTGGATCGACCATGGCTTATAAGGAGAAACCTGCCTCTTCTTTCTTTCTTTCTTGTCTTTTTTTTGCTGCTAACAAAACATAGACCAACGTATACTGGGCAGGTGGTTGTCATTTTAGTATGAGGGGTCTATGTAAAAAATATTTGTAACGTCAATGTTTCATATATTTTGTCACCTGTTTTTTGTGCCCAATTACTTTCATGAAAATGATTAGATAAATAAACAAATCAAATGAATCAGAGGTTATATTATTGTTATTCACGACTAATCACATCTTAATACTCCATACCCGAATGATTGAATTTTACGTGAATTTGTTCACATAATCTTGAATATCAGACTGGAAGTGCCTCAGTAATGGAACTATTTCCTGCATAACGTGCACAGAACAGCTGGTCGATGCTGAAGTTTATTTGAATTGAAATATTCTGTGCATCAGTCCCATACTACGGAACGTTTTCATGATAACATGCCATTGTATAATGTGATGTAATGTGTGATGAGTTGAAAAATGTTCCCCATTTATATGTCATTCAATCTGTTATTTGCTTCTCTCATTCACTCATTATAGCGTCTTGTGTTTTTGCATTAAAAAATGGACTGATTTTTGATATTTTACTGGTGTACGATACATGCTATCAAGCGAAATGATTCTTGAATCCGATTTACTTGACAGGATGGAAACATTTGCGTAATGAAAGTTCTATTTTAGTTAAATCACCATGGTGACAACGCAGCCCCCCAAATGAACCCATTCACTCCACAAATTCACAAAAAGCTCCATTTATTTAAAAAAGACATTAGAAAGGCCTGCCAAAATATATTACAGCTTAATATACAAATATATAAATTTACAATCAATAAATACAACAGGGTGTTTTCTTGCCATTTCTTTACGGTGGTGGGCCAGAGCATCACAACACGAAGGCTTTCAATTCGAGTTACACACTGAACACTGAAGTATCCATCTCACGCAGGAGTTCACGCGTTCATCAAGTGTTTGAGGAGAATTTTAGCAACTTAATTTCATTCACATGTAAAAGAAAAAGACTTTCACATCCCTGCCAGATTGAGACCAAGAACAATATATATATCTATATCATGGATGGAGGCAAATCGGTGCCTTTGTAAAGTGACACGTGACAAAATAACCACAATTCAATCAAAGAACAAGACTTCATAGATCAGATCTCATTACTCACACTTGAGAGACAATATATATATATATATATATATATATATAATACTGACCTGATTTAAAAAGGTATATACAAAGACCACAGTAGACAGTCATTAACTCTTTGGTCCTTGTTGATTGTTGGCTGTTAGTGGTTCCATTAAGATCATAGAACATGAAAAAGATCATCAAGGTGTGCATTTAAAAATAACTACAAAATGTGCCTCGATCCTGCCTGTCACTTTGTCAAATTATGTGTGAATAATAATCCAAAGATCACACGGACAGCTTAGCGTTCACCATGTCCTCCCTCTGACTACAATTGCAATAAAAAAGCTGCATGAAAAGCGCATCATCAGCAAAATGAGTCGAGCAGAGCAAGCGACACCAGAGTCCACTGGTCCGGCAGGTTGGGTGCTGTCCATCTTTGGCTGCTTGTGTGTGTGTGTGTGTGTGTTGGTGGACGTGCCGGACCATGGAAGTGCATCTTTAGGCATCGTTCCTCCCGAACTGAGAGCCCTCTGTCTTCAGCTTGTGCATTCTGGAAGGAGGAAATACATGTGTCACCACACCAGATCTAAAATCCTTGTGAATTTCATCCACTTACACTCTCTGCCGGCGACTGGCGTTGTCTTCCTTTGACTTGACAAACACCGTGTTCTCGCCTCCTCGGACCAGGGAAGCAAACTCCCCGTCCTGAGCTCTGAAGATCACCCTGAAACAGTCCGGGTCAAGTCTGAGCACACAGCCGTACACTCTGACACCAGCATCCTACATGGACCGAAGCTTACTTTGACTGAGTCTCGCCGGATTTGATGCGCAGTTTTCGGATGTGGAACTTGCTGCTGCCCCACCAGTCCGACCAGCTAATGTAGGCGTCCTTATCCCAGCGAAGCTTGACAATCATCAGCTCACCGATGTCAACGTCAGTGGTGACCAGGAAGGACAGAGTGGAGTTACCTTCCATCTTTGGCCTGTGGGTGGGGGGACAGAGGTCACTATCAGATATATATATCGCACACACACACACACACACACACACACACACACATATATATATATATATATATATGGTGATGCAATTGTTCACCAAACTTACAGGACAAAGGCCAGGTCTTCTTTTTCTGAGTGGGTTCCGTACAGAGATATTTTCATGGGTTGCTCAGTGAAGGTCAGGGGTTTACTGCTGAACAAATGCACCTTGACCTGGTAGTGGAAAACTGTAGAGGGAACACACACATAAATTACTTCCCAAAAACGTTTTTGGGAAAATCACGACCAGACATTGACAGTCTGTGGAAGGCAACACACAACGCATCTTGTCAGGTACAACGATACCATGGACTTGAGCCAAAGTAAAATTCTGAAATCATTTTTTCCACTGCTTGTCCTTCTCACACTGACGCACTCACACAAGTGTCTAGTTACTGTCTCACCCGGACTCACAGCAGCTTCTAAAATACCCGTGACCTCCTTTCCATGTCATGCCCCAGAATATTCCCAGCTTGTTCTGTACGTGCATTGATGTATAACGTGTGCATTCATTGTATGCACAAACGTTTGTGTGTGTGGGCCATACTTGAGTACCAAGTCTTGACAAGCCATCTTCTTGTGAGGACATTTCACTTAACTAATTTCAGCCGTCCTCAGAAGGTTTAGAGGATCAAAAGGTCAGTAAAAGTAGTTTATTTTCAGTTTAGAGTCCTAGTTAAGGTTAGCCATGTGTTTTGGTTGGTGAGAGGCTGGGGAGAGCATTGTGGCAACGATAGGTCCTCACAAAGATAGAGAAACAAAGACATACGTGTGTGCGTGCTCTTGCAAACTTGTATAGCTATGCTTGTAGGGACCAATTCTTGGAAAGACACCTCCTTGCAGGGTGTGATTGCCAGTACCCTCAAGGCTAAGCCTCGATATAAAGATGTTTTGGTCCAGGTTAAGGTTAGTCATTTGTTCAAAACATTTCAGTGATTCAAGAGCTTGGTGCTTGGTTTTCACTGAAAAGTACTGTAAGATCCCCAATGCATTTAAATGCAGTTTTATGTACCACGAATTCTCCAAGTGCATTGCGATATTAGCTGCGACAAGTCTATTGTAAGTTGCTCTTTAACTTGACAACAATTGCTTGATACTTTATGAAATGGAATGTATTGTGTGATCACTATCGAGAGCCTCTGTCATACACACACCGTGAGTATTCAGTTACTTGTGAAATGAATTGCTCCCTAACTCTGAAGTCCAGTTACCTTTGTAGGGCATCACATCGCGGGTCTTGAGGTACATGGAGGTAGCGTGGGCTGGGCGGACTTTGTTGATGTTGTATCCGATCTTGTTGCAGCGGTTTTTCCTGCAGCTGAGGCAGAGGCCCTTGTAGAAGGTCTCCTTGTTGCCACAGCGGTAAGACATGCTGGGCTGCTGAGTGTTCAGCAGAGAGTCGATGAACAGGTGGATGGAGCGCTCGTGGGAACATTTCACCAGCTGGTCCATATCTGCAACAGGAAACGCAAAAGGAATGATGTCAGCCGTCAGTCCCGGTCACTCAATTCCTAAACAGTCCAAATCCTCGTCCATAAAACATCCTAACTAAAGAGCAACAATGAAAGATTATTGTATGACATTGGAGACAACTAGACCACGGACTTCTGTAAAAAAAAAAAGTTCTATAATAGACAAGATCAGAGGATAGACAGGACACAAAGAACAAATAAAAGAAAATTCCTACGGGACACAAAAAAAGTCTTATATACTGTATTTCGCTTCACTCAGTTTCAAACCTGTCGCTGTCTTTCCACAACTTCAGATTTACATCCTGTTCATTTTCTCACCTCCATTCAGCTCCTTGCTATCAGCACTGTTTCACCCGCTCTAGTGCTCAGGTGGTGTCCGCTTCACTCACTCCACCCGAGCACAGGCTTTAGAATTTCCCTCCACTCTCTTCAGTCTTTCCCTAAATACAGCTCAGTATTCGGCAGTATTGCACCTTGGACTTACTCTGAAACCCCTTCATGCCTTCCAGCGCAAGTCCTCTCAAGGTGTTCTGGATGTCACAGCCCGGCTGAAAAGTGCCTCCATTTGGGTAAATGTCGATGTGTCCCACAGGTCGTTGGATCCCGATGCTGAAGTTCGGAGTCCCCCTGGTGTTGGTGTGCAAAACGTCCACAAACTGGGCATCATCTCTGGACAAGGTGCTCTGGTCTTCTGCGTTCTCAAAGCCCGGACCGGCTGGATCCAAGCCTGGAGGGATAAAACAAGGAGACTCTTTCTCTGACCCAATTGTATCGTGCGAAGCAGTGCGGAACCACCGAGGCTGGGAACAAAGTGAAGCAGAGGCTCTTAGTGGGCCTCAGATGACTATTCTTCTAAGCAGGTCAGATCTTTTTAAATCTGGATCAACTTCAAATGGGGGATTGGACCCACAGACGGGCGCAAACTAGCCACAGGCACGGATGTAGGAATGAACAGTTAGTGCAGAGCGATGAGCTCTCACTGGGTTGGTTCCACTTACAGGTGAGTGGAAGCAACAATCATTTCTGTCAGTTTACAACATGATTCCACTCCCCCTGTGTCACATTTGTGGCGTAAGAAGCCGGTGGCTTTTACGATCTTGTTCTCACCAGTGATCCTGCTGATTCGATTTTGTGTGAGCGCCCCGGCAATTCCAGCCACATGTGCTCCCAGGCTGTAGCCCAGCAGATGAATCGACTCCCAGCGCAGGTTCTGCTCTTTCTAGACGGGTGAAGGAGACGTTGGCGAGTCAGCAATTTAAACACATTCAACACATCTTCCTATTGTTGCTGCTCTTTTTCCCCAAGGCCTGTAATGATCGAGTGTTGTAAAACTCTTTATAGAGCGTTTCTAATTAGTAGCAGCAGCAAAACGCATCTGCTCAACACCACTGTGCTGTAAACTATTACATCAGAGGCTAAGAATTCACGGTCAACAAATGATCTATAGAGCTGATGCCACAACTGCAGTACAGTACGGAGTGAAGGCAAGCAGGACGCGGTACTTAGTGACGCTCTCATGCCGCTTTCAGATCAGCTTTTGGACTTTAAAGAAACATAAACTGAAGGTAAAGATAATGGAGTCTAAGACTGATGAAAAGGGGATTTATGACAGGGACTTGTGAAACAAATGTGAAGCACTGGTAGGTTTTACAGACGCACCTGTAGCCAGATGATGAACTTGGCGACGTCTCGGCCCACCAGCTGAGTGAAAGCGGCGGAGGTCGGGTAGTGCTTACTGGCGCGTGTCAGCCAGTCCACCACGATCACGTTGGCCTCGGGTTCCCTCCAGTAGAGAGCGGACACCAACTTGGGCACCCAGCTCTCAAACATGCCTGTCACCTAGAGCACAAGAGTCAGAGGTCAGCTGGTGTGATTTATTCTGAGGGATCCTGTGTCCTGCCCTTGGAGCACAGCCAAAATGGCTCAAATCCAGATTGGGTCACGCATACCATAAACCATGTCATTGGAAATGAAGGCGCATTTCAAGCACCTTAACAATAGTGTTGATTGTGATGTAGATCTGTACGGCACTAATGCATATAACAGGACTGGAGTTGTAGGGAATGAGATGCTCAGTAGCAGCAAAATACTCCACATACTCATGACATCATCCTCACACTCTGCTGAATATCTGGGAATTAAATACGGAGGAATTCGAACCTGCATTAGTTTATTCAAAGTCAGACAAACTTTTCACTTAGTTGCAAGTGTTCCTGCAGAGACCTAACACTAAAGGGCCTGCACCGTCCTGTTCTGCGGTCATCCTGCAACAAGTTCTCCTGGAATATCCTACATGTGTTTGGAAACCTGATGAACAAAGCTTTAATTGCTGTCGCTTTGTTCACATTTTTAGCTCCCTAGAACTTAGATAAAGCAAAAGAAAAACTCTTTGGTACAGGAGGAGCCTTCCAATAATTATTAATTGAAGTTTTACAAGCGCATTTATTTAACCTGTTAACCAGTTTAAGACGCATCAAACAAGTGTGTTTTCAGTTTCAGTTCTCACTCAGGTCACACAAATGTGAATAAGCAGGCTTCAGTTTGTGTGCACACACACCGTCCAAACGATAGAAGAGAAACACATTCGCTGCAGTATGTTTTAGTGAATGAACATGCGACTGACGCCAATGGCACCGCGCATGTGAAAGGTGCATGTTCAAAAGAAAAGCATGAGAAAAACGTACCGTCCAGCCATGGATGACAAGGAACGTGTGGTTCCCCGGTTTGAAGTCACACTGCTGGATGGTTTCGGGGTGTCCGGGCTCTATGTAGCACAGGTCATCATCGGGCGCCTCCGCGGTGCGCAGGGAGAACTTGGACTGGATGTCAGTGAGGTCATGGAGCCATTCGCCAGCGGTGGGAAGAGGAGTGGTGGTCTCTGTGCTGTTGGCTGTTCAACAGACACACTGTCTTAATATGCCAGGCCACCACATCAGTGACCCCTGCGGGACCCCAACAGCGCAGCGGGGTCCTGGTCATCGCCACGAAAGACCACTCAAATGACCTGCAACTGGAAGCCAGAGCAGGACTGTGTCGCCCCCTTTTGCTTCAAGCGCAATATGACCGCGAAAACGATATTTCATAATCATAAATGACATCTTGCTGGGGGTCGGGAGGGGGTTCTACTGCACACCAAATGTTTATTTATTTATTTTTTTTTTTTTTTTTACTCTCACGTGTGTATTTCCTACTGAAGGTTTAAACGGAGTTTAAGATTCTTAGCTCGAACTCGTTGAAAGAAATGTGTATCTCCAGTGTGGAAGAGGCGCAGACGCGTGGGGTCACTCTCGGTCAAAGCATCAGCACCAGTAGCACGGGAACATGAAGACTCACCGAACACCGTGGAGTTGAATTCAGGCTCAAACGTTGCAAGGACTTGCTCCAAACTTATCCACACAGCCACAAGGACGATGTATTTATTTCCCATATTTCAAAAAACAAAAACAAAAAAAAAAGTTATTTGAATGATAGCGTTGTTTGGAAAAGTATTCCTCCAGAAGGAGACTCTGCAAAAGTTTCCGCGCCACGCGGGTCAGGTGGACAGCGGAGGCTCTCACCAGTCGTTTCTCTGCCACTGATGCCGCTTCTGGTCATCTATATGTGCGGCTCATTTGCATGCGAGGTGCTGATTGGCTGAGCACTGAGGGCGGGGTCAAACCTGAGCCACATCTCTCGAACCCTGTCGTCATTCTGGATCAGGAGACCCAGCAGGACCAGTCAAGCGCTTGACCAGATCAGGCAGCCGCAGATTTATTTATTCTATTTTTATTATCTTAAAAGAAAGCAAGAACCCCAGAATGGCGTTTAATGAAATGTAAAATATGTTAATATATATATATATATAATAAGAAGAAGAGCAGTGACTTGTGTTTAATGTATTTAATGCTAATACCAAAAAACAACCACAATCTAGAATGCGTAAAATGTAGAGCAGCCCAGTTTCCGCCGTGCAACTCAAATCCGCTTTGCCGAGTTTGCAGATCAAGTGTGGGCATTTAGAACCCCAGCTTGCTAGTAAACAACCAGACAAAGCAATTTTGAGCAATGTAAACCTCATGCAGGTTGTATATAGTGACTTGTTGGCCTGGGTTTGGTCCCTAATGTTTCTTAGAATTGTTGCTATGTTGTTAGACTTCTTTCATCAATGCTGATAAGGCATTGCATTGCATGAGCAACCAATAACTTTTGTGCCAAATATTAAAGACACATAAAACAAATGGAATTAATGAAAGAATGATGAGACGGTAGACAAGTTCTTGACTAGGAGAGTGTTGTTCCTTTGACAATTCCTGCACAACAGCACCTCTCCATGTTGTAAAATGTCTCATGGAACGCGATAAAGAAGGTTATAAAAGTTTGGAAATTGTCCCGTTCTTGAGCTACTTCCATGTACGTCATGTATTGTGTCAAAGGAACGTCTAGGCCATCCTGCTGACCTCATGTTCTTCACGGTACATTATACTGGATCTGGTTTGGGCGCCGCATGTGTTTCGCCATGCTCTGCTGTCATTGGATGACGATCATCTCAGCAAGTGAAAGCTCACATTTTTTCCCACATCGTGGCGACCTCAATGCAAACAAGATGTTTGGGGAATGCAGATAGTTTATGGTAGCAGTTTGAGTGTGACACTACAAGCTCCTGCCTTCAAATCACAGACAGATGTTTTACGTTGTCTTTCAGCACCTGCTCGGGGGCGTCAAGGTACGACACCGCAGATGAGTTTGCAAAATGTATTTAGTGATGGTGTGTGACTGGTTTCATGCAGAATGGGTCTCATGGCTGGTGTCGATTAACACGGACACTGGGTCAGGAAAGGTCAGGCATCTGCCACCAGGCCAGAGACAAGCCAACACTCATCCTCTAAACAAGTACTTTTTGGTGTTTGCAAAACTCCAGCATAGTCAGTCCATCAACGATAGGCTGCGTACAGGATGTGCTCTGGGTCCTTCTCCTCACTTGTGCTGGCAGTCATTCATCTTGTTTTACAGTACAAAGATAAAAGAGGACTTCACTTTCGGCCATAAAACAGATTTACTCACCAATCAGCGTGCACGTTTTCTGCAGCTAAACTTAGAACTGGCTCCTCTGATCTTTGTGTGTACAAGCCCGGTGATTAGGGGGAGCACACCCATCCGTCAGCCTGTGACCACATCGCCACTCTCCTCTCTGCTGACTCTAGAAACGCAGCACACAGAGACACGCGACTAACTTTCATGAAATGTTCAGTGCCAGTCGAGAAAGCTGAAGCACGTCTTGTCAAAGCTGTGACTCAAAAGATTTATACAAAGGTAGATAAGATAAGGACGACTGTTTATGAGCCATTTCAGAGAATCCAGCGGAGGTTCAGCCGATGGACATCTTTAAATCAAGACACTGTTAGAAGACGCTGGACATGAAGCAAGTCTTTGAAACATGAGACGTGAAATCGGCCTAATTTTTGTGCCTCTTGAGCGCCCTCTGTGGGGATCTGCAGTAGGAAAAGCACAAGTTACCAGTTAGTTTGGGAGCATGGTGGTTCATTATTTCAAATCGGAACATTCAGACATAAGACAGTGAACGTCTCAAAATATAATTATAATGGTGTAATGCTTCTAAAGCCTCTGGCTGATGACACAATTCTGCAGAACCATATGGTAAAGTATAGGTGGATGTCGCTGATGTTTTCCGCCTTATTTTGGACAAGAAAGCAGCACTGTTTCACCAATTCTCCATCTGTTGTAATAATAAAAAGCTTCCTTGTTGTTTGGAGCAGATTAGGCTCGCAAGGCAGCGCAGGTAGACCGCTGCACCCATTTTCCTCTTCTAGCAAGAATAAACTGCTGACACACCTCACATTTTTTTTACTTGGAGAAATGAAGGCACAACTACAAAGAGAGAAAAATTCCCTCCATTTTTCATCTTGCTCTTTCATCTGCATCAAAACCTGCAGGCGGAACATTTGTTTCACATTTGTCTTCGGAGGCTTCTGGCGGTGCAGCTCCAGTCACTTGTCCACTTTCATCCAGCTGTTTCCAGATGAACCGGGCTGAGCTGAAGCGGCTCCAAACATTTAAAACATGTGATAAACATCGGGTTGTTTTCTCGCTGGTAAAAGCAGAGCTGGCAGGTGAGTCGCAGTCATCCCTCCAACAAACACTGACGCAGAAAAGGGGATCCGAAAATCAAATACAAACATCTTAATGCGTCCGTCTCTCAAAGCTTAATTTATGCCTCCACTCTGATGACTCACCAGTAGGCAAATTCTGGGAAAAGCGGAAAGGAAGGATTTGGTTTCATGGGGCGGTGAAGTGTAAATACTACTAGCTTGCAACTTTGCAGAGGCCCGAGTGTTTCACAGTGAGAGAGAGTTACGGCCGGGTGGTGCATCTGGTTTCTCCTCTGTCTGCAGTGTTTTACTCTCACTGCAGTTTTCCATCTCTACATCTGTTAATGGAGCCACGGATGCCAGGTTTGAAGAGTGATGAGTCAGCTGCTTCTTTCTTCTCAGGATTGACCTACACAAAATTTTAACTCGTGATGGGGGCTGTCCTCTGGAGCTTAAACTTCGGTGGTACAACAACCAGGCTTGAGACCATGGGGACAGACACAGCTAGATGAATGGAACTGTGATAGATGGGTAGCAAAAGTTGGTACCTACCTAAACCTAGACGTAACTAGACAGGCGATGGGACAGCGCATACCTCCACCAAAACACTCGCTTCCATCCACAACAGGTTTTTTTTCCCCAACAATATTGCACAACGCAGATTTTATCTACATTATTTGTGTTCATGACATCCACAGTGAAAGCTTCATTGACATACAGTGGTCCTCTCTGGAAATGTGCTGTTCACAAACAATCAGAGCTCTAACACATCACGCATTCTGTGTTGGGTTGAGGCAATAAACCCTATCAAGCTAAGCTTTTTATTTTTTTATTGACTTCACCAACTAACCTTCCAAAGGAAAGCCTGGCCAGCACAGTAGCAAGAAGATCACTAAAAGCAACTGTGACCTGAACATCATACAATATGTTTCCAATTATTTTATGTCATGAATCCAGGGCATGTAAATCGCAAACAACCAGGATTTGAGAAATATTATTGGATGATAATGGTGAGCTACAGCAGCTGAGGAGGGCCACTAAACCTAAGAGGGGACAGTCTGCAACCTGCCATGAAACTGTAGCATATGAAAGATGTGAACCAAGAAAGTCACAACAGCTGTATGTGGGGTTGAGGAACTTCAGTTCAACTTCAACTTCATCAATTCAGTCTTATTTCAATGACCTTATAAGGTCTAGAGTCCAACATAGGTCAGTGATCCAGATATTTCTGATAAAAGGGTCGAAGCAGCCTGACACATCTAATGTATATATAATATGGAAGCGTCTCTTTTTTATTTTTTGGCAAAAATAAAGGGTCAAAATGGATGTCACATACTGCGTGCTTGCACAGCATCAGTCCTTTCTGACTTGAGATCTCACCCTGATCAACATTTGGACTCAGCTACAAAGTTTCTTCATTGATCTCACATTGTTTGTGTTTTTCGGTCTCTGTTTTGGTCTCATGGTTTAGATCCTACAGCCGACAAAACACTCAAGTGAAGATCCAGCCGCGCTCTCTCACACAGCCCTGCACGGTTTGCTATCTATTATCTTCAGGTTACAGACTTAAACTTTAATTAGCCATGACAAGACCGTTCATCCCCTTTTCTCCAGCAGAGAAAAGAAGGCAGGAACGTTTGCTGGTGCGGAAATGAAAGAAGAATGGAACAAAAAGGTCCATAGATTGGTGCTTAATGAGTCTGTAAAGACATGCCAGAGCCACGGAGGAGGTGTAAGAGGAGGTGTGTGTGTGTGTGTGTGTGTGTGTGTGTGTGTGTGTGTGTGTGTGTGTGTGTGTGTGTGTGTGTGTGTGTGTGTGTGTGTAATATCTTACTCCTCCATTCAACTGCGACATGAAGAACAGTTTAATGAGACAACTAAGTGATGTGTGAGTGAGTGTAAGTAAGTGAATTTCAAGTGTCTCTTCCAAACAAGTGGGCCATCATGTGTCGAACAAGACATGCTGTGGTATGGTGTGGACCCACGATATACTGAAGGCTGGTTCTTGACATGTGTTAGCATAAAGTCCCTCACTTGTGTAGAGTTGAGGGCACGATTGCATTACGTCAAGTGACCTCATTCTGTGTCGATTAGCGAGATCAGACTCAGTTTTGCCTCAGTCAGAGTCAGTGACGTCATCTAAGGGTCAAGTGGAAATGGCTCTGCCAGAGTGAAGGGAGCGAGTGTGTGTGTGAGAGAGCTCATGCAAAAATCCATTTATGTCTCAATATTTATGGCTTTACTCTCCATAAGAGTCAAAGTTGAAGAGTTATGTACGTGCTCTGTGATTCACACAAGAGGCTCTGAACATGCAGGTGATAAATCCTTGATCTGAGCTCGGGTCGAGTAAAGGAGCCCAGACTGTAAACTTCCGAGGAACACTGAAGCCGGGGCGCGTCAAGTGGGATCTTGTTCACTAGCAATGGTGAAAAAGAGTGAAGCCAAAGGCAAAGGTCTCGGTGGATGTTATGACCCTCACCTGTGGCCATGCTAAAATACAACTCCATATTCTAAATGTTAAAAACTCAACAGCAGAAATAGAAATAAATAGATAAACTATTCCAGAACTTGGTTATTGTCTCTGTGTGAAGTCAAGTTTTTGAAGGAGACCAGTTGTAACTCTATATTTTATGCTTTATCTTCAGTTTTAAGCCACTTGTCACATTCTTGCTTTTTATATCCTGTGTAAAAATGTTGCTGCTTACTCCAAGTGTCTAGACTCCTTAGAGTCCAGATTAGTGCTCTGAAAAGGATTCACTCTGCACACAATCTCGGTAGTCAAGAGTCCAAGTGGAACTCTAAAGGCCCACACACTTGACAATGAGGAACATGTGATAAAACACTTTAGAGGAAAACAAAATGTGAGGCTCCTCAGATCTCACCTCCCTGCCGGTAGAACTGTTTCTCCATCGGGGCTCCAGAGACCTCGGCCATCGTGGAGGCACGAAGACGGGCCTCAGAGGTGTCCAGCTGTGTGACATAATGTGAATTCCAGCATGTTTGTGGAGGAGCGGGCTCACCACCAGCTGCTCCAGCCAACACCATCCTGAGAATACAGACACGAGCAAGTCAGATGAGGAGACACCAAGCTACGGGCATGTGATGTAAGCAGCAAAAGCAGCCGAGCACATCTGAGAAAACAGTCATTCAGCAAAAGAAAGGCACCTCAGTCGCTCACAGTGTGAGTGCGTCTGGTGTCTTACACATCTTCTCTCAGTTCATTGACAGTAGTTTGTCAGTGGCCGTGGCTTTATTGACACAAGGATCCCAGTTAAGAAGAGGCCACTTGAATGAAGCAACATAGTCTCCTTATAATTTCTGATCGCCGTTATTGTCGGTTGGGAGTTCAAGCCTTTTGTCGACACAAGAACTAGCTGCAAAGAGTGAAAGTAGGAATGAATGAATTCACAGTTTGTTTAGTCTGGAACCTCTCAAGCGCGCTCCTTGGGCACAGTCAACCAGTTTTCATTTGTGGGCGTAAGATACCCCCTAGTGGACAAAAATGACACCTACAGTATAATAAAAATGAAATATTGATGAAATATTCTTCTGCTTGAGTTTTCTCCAGATATTTTCTATAGCTAAATCTACACCTAACTATACCATATAGATGACATTCATGTTTAGTAATGTTAGATTGGTGCATGTTGAGGTCTTTCACCGTGATGCGTCGTACAACTTTACCGGAAACGGACGTACCCTTTTCACGAGCTTCTCCTTCAAGCATTTGATTGGTCAGCTCCACAAGCAACATACAGCAACAGTAACACAGAGAGAAAGTGATTCAACAGGAACATTAAAATGCTGAGGCGCAAAAGACGCGCCCAAGAAAGGCGCAGATTAAAAGCATTCAAAATATTCACCAAATACGAACGAGTTTTGGCAAATGTTCAAGTATGGACAGTAGATGGTAATGTGATCGGCTATAGTGTTTTGTTAGACTATAGTATAACAACCTTTGAACTGTGATAACTCATGGAGAACAGGTCAAACAGAACTAAAAAAAATGAAAACATTCACAACAAGCTAAGTCTCAACCGACAGAACCATTAATAGATAACATTTTCATTTATTAACACTCCATGTTCACACAAAACAACTAGAGCTATTACTGTCAAGTGAGATATTCCAAAGGTTTTTCCTCATATGAAACATGACTAGGCGTGAATCATCATTGACTAAGCACCAAAAACTCATACATGACAAGGCCGGGTGTGAGTGAGTGATTGCAGGTCCATCAAGCCACAGTCACTTTCATGTAGTAACTAATGTTTCTACTCCTTGGAGGGGGCAGGTCACAGTGACAGGAGTGAGGCCAACATCTCACAGGCACACAGACACACAAACAAAAAAAGCAAAGTCATCCGTAACAAAAAAGTATATTTAAAATGATTAATGACAATGTGGTAGAGTTCGGTTATCTCCATCCTCTCATAAAAGAAAAAAGTAAAAAATCAAGTCCATAAAAGTTCTTCTGTACTTCCTATCAAAACAGTCCTGGCTTCAGCGAGCAGATTAGTAACGTCGGCCGAAGGCTCCACTCTGCATCCCACCTCCCTGCATGAGCTGGTTCTGTCTGTTCATCGTTCCAGACAAAGATTGAGACGATCCGCTGTTCATGTAGTTTCCTCGGCCGCTGAAAGAACAAAATGGGCGGATGAGTGTGACTGTTGTGACACAGAAAGCTTAGGCTGAGACCCGCAAACCAGCTCACCTCGTCATCCCTCCTCGACTGACGTGACTCTGTCCAGGGATTCCACCATCTCTACCTGGAAGTCAGTGGCAGATCATCAGACATAACATAGTCATGGCCAGGATGAGACCATCAGAGTAACACTTACTCTGCCAGGTTCTGTCTCCATCCATCTTCCTATCCCAGTCTCTACCTCCTTCCCTAGCATGAAATAAATCATTGATCATTGAACATATGGGCTGGGACAAAATACTCAAGTACTTTGACAATGTTGCCGCGCCAAATACTAGACTTTAAGGTGTTGGCTCAAAAAAAAAAAAAAAGAATAAGCATAAGACTATTTTTATTTCATTCATTTTGTTCAATGACTTTCCTCTGTGGCATTTATAAACTGAAATGTTCAGAGCTTAAGAACATGTGTCTCGTCTCCCCAACATTGCGTATATGAGAGAACTATTGGGTTGGATTAGACGATCTAATCCACCCCACATATGCCCTGTTCTGTCACGAATATTAATGAGCAGCTATGTGTATGTATGGTTGTACACACCGTGGGTTCATGCGCTTCTCAAAACCTCCACCCCAGGAATCTCTGCCGTGTCTGTCGGATCGGTCTGAGAAATGCTGGAATAAGAGGTGAGATTGAGACAGACATTCAAGGTCATCGTCGAGGCTTCATTTCAAACCAGCCTCAAACAGAGCCAACAGTAAAAGTTCCTTACTGAACTATCTCGGCCTCCATCCCGCCGGTCCATCATCATGTCATCTTGGAATCGACCCCGATCCCGATGGTCGAAGTCCTGATAGCGGTCTTGTCGACTGAAGTCTGAGCGACCATATCGGTCATCCATATTCATGCGCTTGTCAGGCCAGTCATCTTTCCTGTGGAGAAAATAAACGGAATTACTCAGAGCAAAAATGTGGAACAACCTATTAGGACAGTGAAAAAGCCAGAAGAAACAAGGTGTGTCAGGCAGCTCCGAGCAACAGACCTAATGTAATCTGCAGCCTGAGAGTGGAACAGGCTTCTAATTCATAAATGCATCAAATCTAAAGTGACACAGCCCATAATCCCCATCTCTACTTTTTTCCAGCCACACATTAACAAAGTTGCAGGATTCTCATCCATTCACTGAGGGAATCTGGTGTGACAACATATTGCAAACGAATAAATGCACATGAGGGTAACACATTGTGTTAGACACACAATATGGGGGGATGCTCTTTCATACTTGCTTTTTTAGTACGAGGAATACATTAAGAGGCAACAGGTGGTTCATCACAATCGCCTGGACCTGAATCTGCCATTACCTGCCGTCCATGTCATAAGGTCTCTTTAAGGAGCGTCCCTGTTCAAAGCGCAGCTGTTCCTGTTGACGTCGCAGCTCTTCCCGCTCTCTCATGATCCGCTCTTGTTCACGTCGCCTCTCGTACTCGATGCGCATTCTTTCCCGCTCCAAAAACTGGCGCTCCATACGGTCTGCGTCGAGCCGCTGCTTCTCCAGCTGTCCACAAAAAAAACAATCATGAATATGCTGGGTTTTTTTTTTAAAGAAATGCAACTGCACTTTGCAACAGCACTTTTTGGCGACTGTAATCATAAGGATTGTAATTGTTAACTCATCAGGTCGTGATCTTCCTTATATTTAATAATTAAAACTATAATATTAAAACTAAGGGAGCTAGCAGGCTAGATTCACATTATAGATTGACAGTGAATATTGAAAAAGCATTGCAGACACAAATTTAAAATGTATGGATGAACTGAGGCTCCATGTATCTTTAATGCGGGAACATTCACAATTACTCACAACAAACAGGACAGGAAGAGAGCATCCATACCTCCAGCCAGTTTCTCTTCTTTAGGAGGTGGTTGCGCTCCTCTCGCTCCCGGAAGATACGAATACGATCACGTTCTCGGTCTGGTCGGTGGTCACGGTCGCTATAGGAAGCATCATCAGCCACATCACCACAACTGTTGAGTTGCACTGACGGAGCAATGGAAGTCAGACTCTTACGTGTATCTACGTCTCTCCACCTCTCTGATTTCCCTCTCTCTCTGTCTCTGCCTCTCTCTTTCCCGTTGTTCCTTGATCTGGTCAAATGTCAGGATCTCCTTATTGTCCTTACTGGATGACCGACGATCACGACTCTTGGAGCTCTGAAGTTGGAGAATCAAGTTCAGACGCTCTTTATAATAGACACTAATGTTCCATAGAACTTCTTTCCTCTGAGACATCATCTACTTACTCGCTCTTTGCTTTTGGCTTTGACACTAATGACTGGCTCTCCTTTAGACTTGTCCATGACCACAGTCCGCTCATTTCCGCCTAGAGAAACAAAACAAAAAATGTAACTTATGTTATGTATATGATAAACAGAATACGGACACCAGCAAACATTTGGATTCACCTTACCTTTGCCATCAGCCGCCTCGCCTTCAGCTGGCTCCTTTCCATCTGCCCTATAGAAAACAGAGAGGTGTTAGCAAAATGATAACAGTATTTAAGGAGTTCAGGAGAGTAAGACTGTCCCTGTTTTGGGGCAAAGAATGACACGTGCATGTCAGGAGGTGATTTTTTTTTTTTTTACTCCAAAAACTTTTTGTAGGAGAAAAACAAACCTGTGCTTTCACTACTTTCCGACACAGAATATTTAAGGACTTACTTTGAATCAGCTGCATTTTTGAGGTCACTGCCAGACTTTGTATCGGCAGCCTTTTTCCCAGACGGCTCGTTTTTGGCCTAAATGTCAAACATAAAAAGGAAATGTTCACTCACTAAATGGATAAAGGAAAAAATATTCAAAAACGTGGATTTTCACTGTACAACTCCCATGACATGGGAAAAAAACGCACTTACTCGTTCTACAGAAATCATCTTGCCATGTAGTTCGGTCCTGTGAAGATCGCTGATACACTTGGTGGCTGCTTCCGTGGAGGACATGGTGACAAAGCCATAACAGCGGGCGCCGGGGCTCTTGGCGTTAGTCACCACCTTGGCACCAACAACCTGCACCATGGAAGCAAAGGGAGGAATATATTATCAATTATCAAGTCACCGGTATCATTTCTAAGCAGCTGACGGTGCTCACCTTGCCATACTTGCTGAATAAAGTCTTCAGATCAGTCGCTCTTGTCGTGGAGGACAGCCCGCTGACCCAGAGATTCCTGCCACTGCTTGCCGTAGAAGTACCCTCAGTCGCTGAAACCAGAAGTCATGGATTAGCGTGTTCTTTTCAGTGTAATGTAAAACCCAGACTCACCCTTTCCGTCTTTGGATTCAGCTTTGCCTTCCTCCTCAGAGCTAGAATAGAAGAGAGAAGAGGTAATCTTACATATGTTTCCAGCAGTCGGCGACTGTCGGCGCTTTCAGGAACTCAAGTGCGGTAGCTTAAGTGAATGAATGTAATTACGCCAAATGACTTCCATTACCTAAGAGAGCAGGTAAGGTGAGTGTAAGGGATGAGAACCGAAAGAGATGACCGCAATGTTTTACCTCGGAAAGAGGATCCAATTTTATAGCACAAAGGAGCCAATACAACAGAGATAACCATTTTGGTTGCAAGTAGACAGAAAGCAACAAACCTCTTTTTCTGATCATCGCCCTCTACAGAGGACTCTTTCTCCGCTGATTCCGGAGCAGCCTTGTCTTCCATCTTCTCGTCCTCCTCCCCAATCTTAGAACCCATTTCTGAATCAACCGTTACACCCCCGTCTCCCTGTTCGCTTACACTAACAGCCTCCGAGCATTTCTCTTCAGTGTCTAATGTCTCTTCTGGGGTTTTCTCCGTTTCCCCAACTTCTTTGTTGTCAGACTCCATAACATCTTGGTCGCTTGGTACAATCCCTGGTGCAGTGGTGGCTTGGTCTTCTGGGTCCGTCTCAGGGTTCAGGTGAGGATCTTCTTTAAGCGGCTCAGATAAACAAGACCCAGCTACTTTGACATTTTCTACGGATTTAACAGGAATAGAATGGCACAGAGTTTAATCACTTCGGAAACACAGCAATGGTAAAGGAGGTACTGGATGCCTGGATTACGAACGTCATCACCACTGGCGTGTGCTTTTAGATCAAGTCTACTCATCAAGGAGGACCACAATAAGAGACTGGAATAGGACCCAAAGGCTGGAGTTCACTCGACAACTAAAGGGACAGGGCGGATCCGTTTTCAGGTGATAAAACACTTCAGTCTCTTCACCTGGTCCAAAGCAGACAGAGTTCATTGCTGAAGATATACATAATCAGCAGGGCAGCAGAGGAGGCTTTGGTAATCCACTTCTTCCTTCTTCCAATGTCCATTGGCTCAATGAAAACTTTGCTCCAAGTCCAGAGGTTCCACATCCAGGCATCTGCCATTGTCTCTAAAAAGTCCATTCCCAGAAGGCTTCTTTCTTGATCTTCAAGAGACGACCTAAAAACACTGTAGCGGCTTCAACCTCCCAACCCACATTCAATTGCTGCCCAAGTGTATCAAAATGGTAACCGTGGTTATTGAATTGCTTCAACAAAAGCAGTGGTAAGAGAGACCACATTTTTTTTTTTCAAAGAAAACTGGTCATCCAAATTTCAACACAAAGCCAGCAATTGCCTTTGAGCTTCCAGTCTCTCTACCGTTCAGTTTAGGTGGTTGCAATTAGAAATGACGGCTCAATTAAATACTTAAACCTGATAACAAATGTTCCACAGTACCTGTGTCACCTTGGTCGTCAGGATCCTGAAGCGGAGCCTGGAAAAAAAAACAGCTCATGAGTGAAAGGCCTAATTTCAGTCCGCCGCAAATTTAGAACTCTTGAACCTACCACGTCGGTAGACGATAATGTCATATCTTCATCCTTGTCCACTTCAGATTCATTTACCTGTACAAACAAACAACATTCCTCAATCAAGACGATTTTAAAAACCAAACTACGCAGCCAAACTTCACCTTTGAATCTCCGGCGTTATCCTCTGGCTCACAGAAGTCCAGCTGACCATCCATCATAGCCTCTTCCTCTTCATTGCCATCAGCGAAGGGTGCACCGTCGTTCTCCGTCTCATCCAGAACATTCATGTCGAGGATATCCATTTCATGCATGTTGTCATTTTGTTCCTGAATAAACTAAGAAAATAATATACGCCTTCAATATTGCAACAATTATTATAAACAGCAGCATGTGACATTTTACAACAAACTCACATGTCCATCACGCGAATCCTCCTCAAGAGCGGTGTCTTCTTGTTCCTCATTTTCTTGCATTGCATCTGAGGCAAAGACAGTTAGTATGAATTAGTCTCATCCTTTCAAGCTATAAGACATTTGATACAATGGCAAGATGAATAAAAAATAATGAAAAGTATATGACCAAAACACAAGAAATTGTTGTGGTAGGCTTTTGGTCCGCATTTTGTGACTGTTCAGTGGCATTTCAAATTGACTAATTTGGTGAAAGACCACAAGGCCATTGGAGAACTTACATTTTCCACCCATCAGAGTTCATTTCTAAATCTGTGTGTCTGTGTAGGCATGAAATGTTAGTTAAACGAAAGGTGTGAATTAGGATGATGCCATCAGCATAAAGTAACACATTATGTTAACAGCATCATGAGTAGACAATGTCGAATGAATGTTTCTGTCTTTCTAAACCACTCAAAAATCGTGTATGACAAAATATAACCATGCTCAAATGACGAGCGATAACTTCTCAAAGGCGAAGGCGAAAGATGGTGATGGACGATAACGCTATGTACTAATGAAGAAACACCGCATTTCCGATTGTTCTTTTAGTGTTGGTTTAATGTAGGTGTCAGTCATTTTGCGCTCATGAAGAAACGCCATATTGTCGGGAACGATTAGAAATGTTATTGCGCCTATACTAGATGATTTACCTCTGGTTGCACGCTTGGATGAAGCTTTCTTCGGAGGAGCCTCCAAGTTAATAACGATTTCATCAGGATTCCCACCTTCCTCATCGATTGCCTGAAACGTTTAACAGCAATAAACGATCACAAACGTGTGGCAATGTGCAATGATTTCATAGCTAAACGTTTCCGCTAATAGTTTGTTAGCATTGTTTCCAGAATCACAGCAGAATACGACAGTTTGAAAGCGTAAATAATACTCCGGCTCAGGAACAGATCCATGACAAATATCGTCAGTGAAAACTTGTAAACGGTGCAGAAATGTGCCGTTTCTGACCTTTTTCAGCCGCTGGGCTAGCACGCTCTTAACGCCAGTGGTGTCCAAGTTTCGTTTTTTCAATTCGGCCTTTAGGTCAATGACCCGAAGTTCCGATAACTTCTTAACCTCTGCACCCTCTGGCAACTCCGTCTCGCCTGATGGGTCCGCCATCGTTTTGTATAAAACTACTGTACGGTAATATATGTATTAAGAATGCAACCACACCAACCAACGTTACTAGCTTGCACAAAACATAGTAAAATGGCCGACACTCAGTCTCAGCGGGTGATGGCTAAGCGCATGCGCAGTGCTCGCATGGTGCGGCGAGTACGTAGTGCAATTTTCGTCATTAATGAAAAACACATCAAAGATGAATGTTGGGATTAAAACTACTAGGTAACGGAAACTTGTACAGTTATGCAATATCGATTTAAAAAATGAACTTCCGGTTGTCTCCCTGTTGTCTTCCGTTTGCCTAGAAATTAAACAAATGCGCTGCCACAGTATATTCTGTTACTTTCAACTGATGAAGCACTTGAATTCAGATTAAACAGGTTTATTTTGCAACCAAAAATGGCAAGATTTGTTAGTCAAGTCAAATGTTATGTGCTGCACTGTAATGAAGGGAAAGCATTATGCATTATGATTACCACAATTGAAAAAAAAAAAAAACATCTTATGGAGTTTGGATTAATGATCAAACACCAGAGTTTGTTTTCATAACATACTTGATAAACAATCTAAAAATGGTAATGCAGTTTTTCCGTCTGACAATCCTCAACCATCGAGTGGAGACATTTTCATGGCTTCAGCCAGTCGATCCCCGGACAGAGTCTCAAGAGCAGAAGAGGAGTCTTGCGCGAAGTCTGAAGGTCCAGAAGGCGTGCAGGCAGGCCGAGCTTCATGGAGGTTCAGCTTGGAAACCAGTGGCTTCCCAACGGACACTGTCTTTCTTTCCTGCACCTCTTCATCAATGTTGGAGTAAGTGTAATGAAGACACACTGTAAAGATGAGCTCTCCCTGGACAGGAAAGAGAACAACAGTAATCCAAAGAGAAAAGCAAAGTAGATCAATGCGACAGTCCTGATCACTACAAAAGTCTGACCTCCAGTCTCTGCAGCTGTTGAACACGTGTGTAGAGCACCAGAGTGTCATGTGAAGGAAAGTTTTCCTTGATCAAGCACAAACTTCCTGCTTCAATCAAAGTGTCCTGGTTGGTTTTTTTCAAGTTTACACCAACATCCTGCAGTTCGACATACAAAAAATACAAAAGAAGGGCTGAAGAAGAGAAGACAAATGCAAAATGCTGACTTACATTTTATTCTCAACAACAGCACAGCAATAACCAATTATTTTGGTTGGCGACACAAAAGCAAAATATTACTTCTACTATGTATAGAAATAAAAGGAAACCCGGTTGAAGCCAGTTTAAAATAAAATCCTGTCAGTCAAAAGCAGGTCAGTGAAAAGATGTTGAAGTCCCTGCTAAATATAGTACTGTTTGGTATTTAATCATCAAGTTTTTTTCCACATGAAATTTACATGGAAGTCATTTTGACCAATGATTTTCTAAAATACCAGTTAAGTACCAGAAGCAGTTTGTACCTCTGGGAAATCAGTCAGCTGAGCAGAACAGGAAACAATTTCTCCCGGTTGATCCAGTATTCGAGTGTAGATGACCATGACGTTTGAGAACTCAGCAGCAAATCTTTAGGATGACAGGATATTATCACAGCTGTTTCAATGACATATTCGCTTTCAAGAAGACATCCAACCGTGAAAATATATTTGTCTGACTTCATTTATTAGAAATTGTTAAGGGACAAGAAGAGGAATAGCAACCTCATCACAGCCATGTTTTAATACTTTGCACATGTACAATTCCAAAACTATCTCAACATATAGATGACCTCATTTTAAGGTCTTGAATATAAAAGGATACACACCCAAGCTGAACCTTCACACCGCAGTCAAACTCAACAAAGCGGCTATCAGGCAGGACTAAGGGAAATGGATAACATGATGTGTTAATTGAACTATGGCACGACAAAGTTCTACAAGTCATGCTTACCATGAGCCACAGCCCACTGCACGTTGCGGGCTGAATATGCAGCGCAGCAATCCTGGGTGTTAATTTGGTCGGTCAGTGACCGTCGCTCAGACAGATTACTGCGAAGCTCCAATGCCTGCCGTCCTCGAGTCAGGCAGCAATGACCCATGTCTGAGGGAAGGAGGGAAAGCATATTTACGTTGCATATTCATTCTACAGAGAACTTGATCTTAAATATACTTACCAGATTGCAAAGAAGAAAACTAATAAATGAAGGTGCCCATTTTATCGTTGTGTTAAATACATAAAATATTGGTTGTATATAATTAAAAGTTTCAAATGATAAAAAGGATGAAGGACTGAGAACGTGTAATGTGTAACGTCCCTTGTTTGGATAATACAGAAACAAGCTTAACCTACCCTCTGCAACTTTATCCAGCATGAACGTGACTTTCTCATCCTCACAAACACGGTGTTTGAGGAAGCTAATAAATATACCGTTTGACACGTCGTCCCTCTTCACTTCGTAAGCTTCTGCATCTGCACATCTATGACAATCAAAAATATGACATCATGATATAGCTTCAAAGGGATTCAAACATACATAGAACCCACAAGGACAGATAAGCCAAATACGACCACACCACAGAAAGACTCAGGTCAAATTCTGTCATGTTATCATCAAAATAGTGATCACAATTGGTGTGGTTACTTACGTTGCATAGCCAAAAACTATATTTGATGTAACCTTCAGGAGTCCAGGCTGGACTAAAAGGCTGTCATTGGGATTTCTTTAAAAAAATGCAAAGCAGATTAAAAACAAGACTTTTAAAGTATACATTCAGTCTTCAAGTAAAAATGTACGAACCTCTTGCGACACATGTCGAGCAGGAAAACGTTCAGCCCCGTCTTTTTCTCCTGCATTCGAGTCAGAATGTTCTGGACACACATGCAGTGTTCGGACGTGTAACGTGTCGGAGCATCAATCGGGACCATGAAACTGTTTCCAAAGTTTTCATAGCCATGGCCAGCAAAATATAGCAAGCCTGTGAGGGAAGGACGGAGAGACCACAAAGATCAATGCTCTGTTAACTATTACATTCTAAATGGGAGCAAACAAACCATAAACTCCCTGGTCCAGCAGAAGTAGGAACTCGGTCACAGCAGCATGCATCTCGTTCAAGTGGAGGTCCAGCAAAGAGACAACCTTGAAATCCATCTGTCTCAGGAGGTTGGCCAACTCATGGACATCGGCTATTGGGGCGCACAACTGAGGATGGTGGACATAGCTCATGTTGCCCATGAGCAGTGCCACTTTATCTGTAGCTGAAAAATATATGTAATTGCCACAGACTTTTAATTGATTTATACCAAGATTATTTTGTAAGATTTTTTTTCATACTGCACCATAGAAAGTCTTGGTTTCCAATGACAGGCTGTCCACTTGTCTAAGAGGCTCTCCTCCCTGCGCACCCGTTGACCGCTTACATTCTACTGCACCTTCATCAGCATACAATAAATATCAATGATTTGTTTCATTTCTAAGTGCTAACATGATTTTTTTTTATGTGGAATCACCTCAGCAAGAGCAAAAAGCTTTTTCTTTCATGTGGCGGAATGAAGAGTGAGCAACTTTTGCATCTTGAAATCTTGTCAAGATGCATTCATGTATTTGCACTTCAAATAAAAAAAAACTAGGCATAATAAAAGGTAAATGACTAAACAAAACCTTCATTCGTTCTTATTTTCATTGTGAAAAAGATAAAAACTCATGTAAAAAGAAAATAGTGGTTGGACAGAAAGCAAACAGCCAGGCAACTCCATATTTACCATAAACCCGTAGAACTGTCACTGTACCCTAAAAGAAATTATTGGTAAACATAAGTGCAAAATCAAGGACTTGTTCCAGTGTAGTTCCTGCTCCTGTTCATTCCTTATGGAATCGGTCCTTACATTTGAATAGTCTGTTGGGCGCCTTCAGAAAGAACTGGGTTAGGGTGAACCTAGACCATTAGGTTTCCACATTATTCACTGTAACAATTGTGTGTTTTTAGAGGCCAGCAAGTCAAAGAAAACATGGGGAAAAAAACTCACAGCAAAAGAAAATAGAAAAAAGATCAAATGTTAACTATGTTATGTCTCATCATAATAAACAACATAAGTAAATAATGTAAAAGGGGAAGTGAAAAAAGGACTGCTAAAAAAGTATTCCACACAGCAACATTACCATTGGTGAGGGTAACCAAGGAGGAGCGGGAATATGGGGAAAAAGTATAAAAAGTCATGTCAACAGGTGAGGAGTAAAAGAGACAGAAACTTTTGAACATGATCGCTTGCAATGTTTCATGCTGGCCACATCAAGACCACAAAATTAGAGCCGGAGGTGGCACTTTCTCCAGGTCCAACCTCGATATACAGCCTTGTGGCCGAAATATCTATTTCATATTTTTTTGGTGTGGACTACATCTTAATAGGTAGTGGGCATCAAGCATGGATCGGACCTTGTGGACCCTTGCATACCAGGAAACATGGCAGAATGGGATTGAATGGATGATGATGTCACTAACAGACATCCAGAAATGTTGCTCAAGTTGATAAAGATTTGAGTCCAGCAATGATTTTTTCCTGCTCCTTAAATAATTGTGCAAACTCTCAAATACATATTCAATAATAGATTTAAATATGTTTTTGCAACCATGGTACGTGTTGATGCAACAAAACTGCACTTTGGTTTTTCTCTCCGATACTGGAATAATTAAATTAAAGTCATACCTGAACCACGATCAATTTCTACCCAGGAGGCATCAGTGACTGAGCTGGGCCCTTGTATTAAAAAAAAAAGCACACCAGGATGTTATCACCACCACACATTAGATTAGCTTATTTAAATCACATCACCATGATCCAATTCATTTACTGCAGTAAAGTATGTCACAAGAACTTAGCGGTAAATTGTCGGAAGCTAAATAAATATAATATCCTTGAGAATGCATTTAGAATTTATCTAACTTTATATTATCCAGTGGTAAAATGAATAAGCATTCAATAAAATCAATGGGCATTGCAGTCCTCACTCACCGACAGAAACGGTTGCAGGGTCACTCCACGCCTCGTGGTACAAGTTGAAGACTTTACACGTGTACTGTCCTCTGTGAGCAGTGGTCACACACGGAATCTGAGGTGATGGGGTGAATCTGGGGTGAACTTATTTCCGAATGTGCTGGGGATTATTACTGAGTATACAAAGAGGTGTATGACTTACTGTGAGAGAAAATGTCTTGCTTTGTGGCAGGGCAACAGTGTCATGATACCACTCATATTGGGGCGGGGGGTTTGCTATTGCTCTGCATTCAAGTGTCAGAGAATCCCCCTCCGACACTGAAGTAGAGCAAGGCTGGTGAAGGAAACACAGACCACTTACTGACCCTGGAAACAGACTACTGCTGCAGGCTGGAATAAGAGAAAAAAAAGATGAAGAGAGAGAGAGCAGGGCCCATAGGGTTAATTGAGTTCACAACATGCCTGTATCTGGGTCAGCAGATTGAAGCAAGCGAACATGAGCCCACTGTGAGAACGCACAGTTATCTCCATGATTGACACGGCAAATGTAGTGACCCGCATCTGACTGAGTGACAGGACCCAGAACCAGATCAGGTGTGGTCCCAATCGAAATCTAAGAGAACATTTTGTTACAAAATATGTTGGCAATATTAAACAAAATTAATACAACACGTCATACAACAATGGATGACTTTCTGTTGTCCCTTTCACTCATGTCATCGGATTAAAATAAAGAAAAGACAGACCTGTTCTCTGCTTTTGAACCACTGATAACTGAGTCCAGGAGGTCCAGAAGCTCTGCAGGACAAAACCACTTTAGCTCCCGTGGCTACCTGCTGGGACTGAGGCTCCACTGTGATCAATATCGTCTCCATCACTGAAACACACAACAGCACAATCCAAATGAGTCACTGGTCCAGGGTGTCTCCTGTTAGTCTCACTTTTTTTTAAATGTAGATCTGTCATCTTTGGGGTATTGAAACATCCTGATGACGGATTCTTCTCTTTCGATGGGAAACATTTAACACCTTCCTGATCTTAACTCATACAAAAGCATACATGAAGTGGTGATGAGGGTCACTGCCTCCTGGTGGTTTATCTTCCTCAGACAGGTCAGCAGGGACATCAGACCACAGGCCCGATCAGCCAGCAGAGTCAGGAGGGCTCGACCAGGGCTGCCAGATGGACTCAACACCCGAAGAGAGCAGTTGGTCAGCTCACTCTCACTGTCCAGAAAAACATTTATTAAAAACAGCATACCAAGATAGCATACAAGAAGCTATATATATATCGGCTGGTGCGTTCGGGTCTCACCTACAACTGAGTTTAGGATCCTGTGAAGCAGCACAGGCCAGTTGTCTCCATCCGCAGGTGGAATTGTCCAACAGCAGAGAAAGTCTGTCCAGAACGTTCTCTTTCAAGCACAAAATATTCATGTTCCACACGTCCATCGTTGTTGTGTATCCAGTCTTGAGCGTCAAAAACAGACTCAAATCATAGGCAGCGCAGTGTTCTGCTGACGCGTGTCCAGGAGCACAAAAGAGATTTGTTTGCCGGAAGTCTAAAGCTAACTAACTAATGGAGGCTTCAGTCCACACATTGAGGAAATAACAACAACCATAAAGATGGACTGTCAACATTTAGAAACTGACGCTTTTCATGCGGCTTTTTCAGTTCCTCATTTCTCTTGTTCTGTCATTTGCATGAATTTCTGGGAAACTGTTTTATTGTAAGCCCATGGGTACTAAAAGAAATCGGACTGCCGCACAGATCCACAGTAAAATATATAATTTTTTTCCCTCTTCGATTCATTTTTGTTTTCATACCCACCATACCTTTAACAGATGTGAAATAATAATATATAAGCATTAATGTTAATAGTATTTTTGATAAATGCAGCGTATTGTCAAACCTTATAAGGAACCCCATGAACTCAATTAAACCATCTGAAGTTAAGAAAAGCCGATGGATTATGATGAAAGTGAATGCATTTGCCAACACTAGAAATACAACATTGATGGAAGACATGACAGTCTAAGAGAATAGCAAAAGAGACACTTTTATTTCCCCATATCAGGACAAAAGCAGAACAGTCAACAACAAACATATTTTTGATGTGTACACAAGTATAATATGACCGACAGCTTTAGAACAAAACTCTGGAATTTCTAAAGGTTCTGGACACACACCTTCCATCATATCTATTCAATATGTAAATAGATCTTCATTTTACCACATGCTTTCATATCCTGGTTTGAATGGGAAGTCAGTTTAGTAAGTCCACCGTATGAAGGGTTAGAACTTCTTCCCCTTGCCAAGTCTATTGGAACGCCAAATGTTTTCTTTTCTCAAACGCTTCCAGTATTCCCAGCTTTCCGGCTCCAATTCATTGAGTCTCTTGGCCTCCCCGAGATTTATCTGGAACAACCTGTGAGAAAATTTAAGATAGTCATGTGGCAAGTTCTAAAGAACTGATGGGAGAACCATCATGAAAACAACACATATACAGTAAAGGGACGAATATAACGTACTTAGTCATTGACCTGACATGTCAAGTGATTTGTGTAGGAAATTTCAAATGATCAAGACCAAGGCAGACTACTCGGCAAAAGTGAATTTAAAAACATAAAACTTACCACTCCGGGTATTCCTCGACAGCCCGCAGTTTTGGATCCTCTCCTTGTTTGAATATATTGACCCCTACTGCATAAGCAGTTAACCTAACTGGGTCTTTACACACCTCGGGACCCTTCAGTTCCTCCTTCACCATGCCTTTACCTTTGCCTTTGGCCGCTGGATAGATTTAGAAACAACGTCAATGCATCAATAATTAAATAAAAACATACAGGCAGTAAACATTAATAATGATAAGAAACGATTATGTCTTCTCACCAACTTTCTTCGCATATCCGCACGCCTGTGTTCTGTTCGGTAGATTTCTGTAGTAAAGCAAAGTCGCACTTTCAGTTGTGACACGTCTTGTCAAAGCTGCCGCCCGAAATAAACAATTTAAAGACATTTCAGTGTACTTCCAAAAGATGGAGGACTGGTCATGCAACGCATTGACATTCACCTCTTCTTCGACTTAAGAAACAACGTGAGTACAATGTTGTCACTGCCCCTGCTGGACGGAAGGGCTTATCACATTCGTAACATATACCTGTAATTGGCGTGGAGTTGCTGCCACTTCAACAGTTCTTGGCAGAATACAAAACACACAATACATAACACAAAATGTCATCTTCTTAAATGACTGAATTACTCTGGCGAAATGGAAGTGGAGAAAATCAAGAGCCCCCACATTCTACTACAGAAGAAGAAGACGTTGACGTTTAAAAAAAACTTTATTCACATATTGGTTTCAACCTTTAAAGTGCTGCTATGTTCATTTAATTAAGCAAGTGCCAAAATATGTTTTCTTCATTGCGCAAAGTTGTCCTTTACCACCACCACACCACACCCCTATCTCCTGTCGTCCCTCATGTGATCGCTGGTGGCAGCAGTGAGTCGATATGTTCATTTTGACACCTTCCACCGTGTTGAAGAACAAGAAGAACCTCGATTCTCTCGGAAATGTCGGCGTACGACGGTGTTCAGAAAAGCGCCTTAAAAATTAAAGGCGTCGGGGCTTTGTCGTCTGGGAAAAAGTGAGTTTAACTCCTATTGTGTTTATCTGCTCCGCTATGTCTTGACAAATCAGATATTGTCCATTCATAGTTGGTGTGACGGGTATATAGTCTTTCTGCTGCTAACTCGTTAGCCGCAATGCTAACAAACAACAACATACGAAATTGTTTTTGGATATTCCTGTTGAATTATTCTGTATTTACGCGGTTATCGCGGTTAAATCCACACTCAACTGTCCGATTGTTTGTGTCGGCTAAAATCTAATTGTTAGTTTCTACCTGATGTTTTACCAAAACGGAGGCAGAGGGGAAGAAAACATTAATATAAAGCCTAGTGGTACGTTAATTTCTCCCATTTCAGAACACTGTATTTATCGGTTGGTTTACAACGGAGGTGCGCTGATCAAGGAATCGTTTGTTGTATAGCATGTGTGGTAATGGCTTGGAAGATGGGGCCGTGTGTGTCCATTTTGAAAGTGTTTAACATGGTATTAATGTTCATTATAACTCACCTTGAATTGTTGGAGGTGTCTTCATGTGATTCTTTTCCTCTCATGCAGAAAGAAGAAGAAGGACAAGGAAAGCAAGCACCGGATGGAACAAGTGGCCACCAATCAAAATGATGAGGAGGTGAAGGCCAAGAAAACGCACACAGACAAAAGGACTCCAGCTCAAATTGCCTTTGACAAGATGCAGGAAAAGAGAGTAAGTTGTTTTCATTTCATTTGGATTATCAATAGCTCAACAATAAGGATATTTAATGTGGTAACATGACCCATAAATGTATTCTATGTATTCTATAATAATATGTTTGTTGTTTTCATTTCATATGATTAGACAATGTTTATTTTTTAACTTTATGCATCTTAACGATGCCTTCACATTCTAAAATCTGTTTACATGAAGCTCTGTGACTGGTGCAATCAAAATATTTTAGGGCTGGGAAATTAAATGACTTTTTTTTATTGAAATTGGACCTTTTGATTGGGAAAATATGCTGCTGTAGTTGCTCCCTCCTTCCTCTTGCCGGAGAACCCACAGTGAGAAAACTAAATGACATTGTCTTGTTTTCTGGTAAGAGCAATATAAGCGAATTATTTTGTTGCTAAAAAGAGCAAGACAAATCAGTGCGAGACTCGCAGTTTATGACTGTGGTCAAGTGATCCACCAACAAGCCGCACCTATAGCATGGTGTGCGAATTTACCGGTTTTTACGTCAGTCTGGTGACATCAAATATCAAATAACAGAACTAACTCGGCCTGTTATTGTTCAAACAACAGGAAACTTTTGCTGCTCTATTAGCAGAGCAAACCTTACTCAGTTGATATGAAAACAACATTAAGTGTGAAAGAAGGCTTGACATGTTCTTTAAACATGTTCATGATCTTCCATTGATCATGAGCTGCCTCTGTCGGTACCTGTCGGTCAGATTTGTGTGTGTGCACCAGAGCACCATGCACCTCTGCTCGATGCGCAGAATAGTCTTATGCATTTCTTCAGCAGTAAACGCGGAGCTACCAACCTGTACGGTCATTGTGCTTAGTGGGAGTTAGTCTTTTATAGTTTCATCCCGAAATTAAATTGAAAATCAACTTTTCAGGGAAAGAAAACAGGATTATGTTTTCATTGGAAATCAACCTAAATCAGAATTTATTATATATTTAGATATGATCAGTTTTTCTGGTTTTGCATAGTGTGTAGCTTTGCAGATGATTAACTTCTCTGTACTCTGTTTTATCTCTCCAAAGTACAAAGTTAAAAGGTGGTGTTGCAGGTACTAGACTAGCTCATCATAATATATATTGACTTGATTATTTCGATATTAACAACTTTTATGCTTTTGTTATTGTCTGTTTATTAAACAAAAGAGTATTTCATTGTTGGCAATTCTGAACCAGAATCTCTTTTTCTATAGCAAATGGAGAGAATTCTGAACAAAGCATCAAAGACACATAAACACAGAGTTGAGGTAAGAATTTCTCACCATTGTACTTTTTGTAATCTTTTTTATAATTATTGCATTTACTTTTTTCAGGATTTCAATCGACACCTGGACAACTTGACTGAACATTATGATATTCCTAAAGTCAGCTGGACTAAGTGAAGAGGGGGGAAGAATTTCCTTTTTCATGTTTCCCCAATGTGCATGTTACTCCTTATTTTATGTATTCATGAATAAACTTGTGCGATGTGGTTTCTAAGTATGACTTTGAAACAACTTGTGTATTATTCTTGGTTGCCAGGATGGTGATATGAGAGTGTCCATGATGTACCTGCAACAGTAGCAGAGGCACAGTGTATTCAATTTAAAAGAAGGGGATGAAAATATGGCAAAAAACACAGTTAAGAATTCAATATATATTTTATTCAATTGCACAAAATGGGTCTCTGAGTGTGACATGATCAGGGTGGTCATTTAGGGCACAACACCATGTGGTTTCAGTATAACGAAGTACATAATTGAATTTTTTTCACTGCTTCCAAATTCATGAATCTCTCTTTTTAATAAAAGGGAAAAAAACAACACCATTAACCACTTTCTGAAAGTTGTTTTGACAGTTCACTTATGTTAGAAAACCTCGTCGTTCACTGTGTTCTGTGCCATTGATGATTTACTTTGGACCCAGCATCTCACTGGGCTTCACCCACTGATCAAACTGCTCCTCTGTGAGGTATCCCAGCTCCACAGCCATGGCCTTCAGTGTGGAACCTTTTTTGTGAGCGGTCTTGGCGATTGTTGCAGCTTTGTCGTAGCCAATATGTGGGTTGAGAGCAGTCACCAACATCAGGGACTCATTCATAAGCTTGTTGATTCTCTCCGTGTTGGCCTGGATGCCCACCACACAGTTGTTGGTAAAGGAGACCGATGCGTCACCGAGCAACCTGGCGGAGTTCAACACGTTCTTCACCATCATGGGCTTGAAGACGTTGAGTTCAAAGTGTCCATTGCTTCCACCGATGGTCACTGCCACGTGGTTGCCCATCACCTGAGCTGCCACCATGGTCATGGCTTCACACTGGGTGGGGTTCACCTTTCCGGGCATGATGCTGCTTCCTGGTTCATTCTCTGGCAAGATGAGCTCTCCCAGACCCGAGCGAGGACCGGAGCCCAAAAAGCGGATGTCATTGGCGATTTTCATCATACTGACAGCCACAGTGTTCAAAGCTCCGCTCAGCTCCACCAGAGCATCATGGGCTGCCAGGGCTTCAAACTTATTAGGGGCGGTGACGAATGGCAAACCCGTGAGAGAAGCCACTGTGGATGCAACTTTCTCAGCAAAGCCAATTCGAGTGTTCAGTCCCGTTCCGACTGCTGTGCCTCCTGCCGCCAGCTCGTACACGCGGGGCATAGCCGACTTCACTCGCTCAATGCTGTACTTGACTTGCTGGACGTAGCCACCAAACTCCTGCCCGAGTGACAGCGGGACAGCATCCTGAGTATGCGTTCGTCCGATCTTGATGATGTCTTTAAACTCCTCAGCTTTGGCAGCCAGGGCGTCATGCAGGGTCTGGAGACCAGGCAGCAGGACCTGGTGCACCTCGGTGGCCGCTGCGATGTGCATGGCAGTGGGGAAGGTGTCATTGGAGCTTTGACTCTTGTTGACATGGTCGTTGGGGTGGACGGGATCTTTGGAGCCAAGTTTGCCCCCCAGGATCTCAATAGCTCTGTTGCTGATCACCTCATTCACGTTCATGTTGGTCTGAGTTCCGGATCCCGTTTGCCACACCACCAGAGGGAAATGATCGTCCAGTTTGCCCGCTGACACCTCGTCGGCAGCCTGGCAGATCGCGCTGGCTATCTTGGGATCGAGGCCGAACTCCTTGTTGACCTCTGCAGCCGCTTTCTTCAGGATACCGAAGGCCTTGATCACTTGGAGCGGCATTCTCTCAGTCGGTCCCCCGATTTTGAAGTTCATGGTAGATCTCACCGTCTGAGCGCCGTAGTATTTGTCCGCTGGGACCTTGAGCTCGCCGAACGTGTCCCGTTCGAGTCGGTACTCCGAGCTGGCCATTCTGGAAGAGCTAAAAGGCAGTTTGGAGTGAACGCTGAGCTTTTGCAAAGTCACGCGGTTGCAGTTTAGCTGCTGGACGCCTCTCAAAGACCGAAACATGGTTGCACATTAGAGGTGAATCCGGGGGGAGGTCGGCGCAGAGTGCTGCTTTGAAAGCGTCATTGGGTGCCATAAAACCCAGTCACAGCCAACCAATAACAGTGGGTACTGGGCGGGACTTCCGGCCTAATAGTCCAATCAGAGTAAGGCAAAAAATATATATCGCCTTCTGAATTGTAAGATGTTTCATAACCTGATATTTCCATATCCGGTTCACGTTGACAAGTGATGTCTGTTATAATAAAATTACATCATGTGACTTCACAAACTGGTTTGCGGCTCATTCATCTCAATAACATATTACAAAACGCTCACGTCCAAAAATAATTTTGGTTCACTGTCAATACTTGATCTCGTATTTTTCATTATCTTTACAGCAACCTCGCTGTTTCCCCTGCGCCTTCTCATTATGTACGGTAAATATACAACATATAGAACGTGTTTCAAATAAAACGTTTTTTTTTTTGACTTGGTGGTTTTATTTTGGAGAGTCTGAGAAGTGTCAATACAGGAAGTAGATTGAGTTCACGCTTCTTTCATTGACGCTAGGCTACCGTTAGCTTGCTAGCAAAAGCATTCGATTCCAGGTTCCATGTCAACCTAAAACATCAACCCGGGAGACTCTCAAGCGCTACGCAGCCGGACATTTTCCGACCTTGAGCTGCAGAAGAATAACCGAAACAATGCCGCACAACTTCCACCCGGGAGACCTTGTCTTCGCCAAAATGAAGGGGTACCCTCACTGGCCAGCTCGGGTAAGCTAGTCCAGCAACAGCCCGGGAGGCGGAGGGGATGCACCGCTCTGCACGGGGATAAGACCGAGGGGCCTTTGCATGGATATTCTGGACACACACACTGTTTTTATGCTGATGTCCAGTAGTTAATTTACAGTTAGTAGCCGGTGAGCCACAGTCTCTCCAACTGTGTGGAATCGGCCTGAGTAGCGCCAACTGCAACGCAGTCAAAATTGAACGCGTCTGAGATTGTGAGCACATTCTTAAATTAAAGTCAAACCACAATAACTAGCTACGGAAATGTCCTTTTCACACCACAGCAATATCTAAAATTTACTTTTAAAGTCTGCGTCGTGCGTCATGAAATCACTCGTATTTTGTGTTTTCATTGTCAGATTGAAGATGTTGCTGATGGAGCGGTGAAACCGCCTCCCAATAAAATACCAATATTCTTCTTTGGCACGCATGAAACGTAAGTATCAACATGGAATGACATTGATGACATGTTCATGGAATTTATTTTTATTTGCTTTACATTTGTTTAGATTAGCAAGTAAATTCCAGAGTTACGTCGAAATATGTCAATACTGTTTTGTAAAATGTGTAATTTGAGAATTGTTCGTTATACTATTTGCGTTCATGGTTCGATACACCTATATAACTCAGGATAACTTGTCATATTGTGTATCATATTCGATGAATTCATCACTCAGTCAGCTATTAATTCTTCTGACTGTTAATGCTTCATTGTCAGTAAAGTATTGTGGACATCTACAATGCGACAGTATGGTTCTCCATTTGAAACCTGTATCTTTTTATCCCCAACATATCTTTCCATACAACCTTACCCACTTTTGCTATCTTAACTTTTTGATGCGGAGGTTTGACAGCAGTAAAGATCTCTAACTTTAGTTGGTTGTGAAGATGCTCTGGCAGTTCATTGCCACGTGAGAACGCGCAGAAGGGGTCACATTTTATCTTGCCAATTGCAATAACTAATAAAATTGTACGTACGGTGTATGGTTGTCTGGACGTATGCTGCTATACATGAAATTACCACTAGGTGGCAGAGTCCGCCTTGTTTTAAGTAGTAAAACTTCTGTCCTTAATGAAAGTTATTTTTGCCTTTATCAACAGTGCATTCCTCGCTGCAAAGGACCTTTTTGCCTACGATAAATATAAAGATCGCTATGGAAAACCCAACAAGAGAAAGGGATTCAACGAAGGTCTTTGGGAGATACAAAACAATCCGCACGCCTCATACAGCGCCCCACCGGTGGTAGGTAGTCCATCAATTATGAAGACTAATTTTATCTCGGGAGGCAAACCTCCACCTTATATAAAGCAGACATTGAGTCATGACTGGACCATCCGTGTAGGTTATTGTTTTGATTTGCATTTAATTATGATTGAAGTTTAGTCTGAGTCAATTTGGATTCCAGTTCGAATGATGTAGTTTCTCTTCACAGCCCGCGAGCTCATCTGACAGTGAGGGCAACAATGTTGGTGAAGGAAGTGATGAGGAGGATCAGCCGCAGCGTGGGGAAGACGACTCAGACGAGGACGCCCCTGTTCCGAGAAAAGCTGAGTCTGGTAGTGAGGTGAACTCAGATTCTGGGAGTGAAGATCAAGAACCAGAGCCCAAGAAACGAAAGCCACCAGCTGCAAAGGTACAGTGACAACGTAGCTATACTCGCTAGACCGATGCAGGACTTAACATTCTATGATGTCATTATCGGACAGAAGAGATTAGTAATCGCGCGGTGATGGTTTGGGGTTTGACTCTTTGCTATAGCCTCTCATCATTAATACGTTTTTTGTATGCATGTGCACTTAACCAGCTTTATTATTATTACAAAACTGACATGTTCCAAATGCACTTCTAGAAGAAGAGCGGATAATGAAAATCTGCACTTCAAAGAAGAATATTTTCCCCCCAACCAGCACAACACCTATGTGCCGAATAAACCATGAGACTATAGTTGTGATGAAGACTTCTCATTTGAAATGGCGTCTTGTTGTATTTTTGTTTTGAGTGTCGCGGCACAGCATGTTGCCTGGCCAACCTCAATGAGTGGCCTTGAGACTTGAGGACGACTTGCTTTGTTATCTAGATCTACAGTTTCTGTTATTTTTTTTCATCCAGAGGCCGCCACCTTCTAAAAAGGTCAGACGATCATCCAGCGACAACAATGAGGAGAGCGGCTCTCCTTCTGGATCAGATGCCACTCCTTCTGGGTCTGAATCTGAGAAAAACAGTGACCAGGTACATTTAGATAATTTAGGATGTGTTGCTATTAAAACAAAAAACAGGTAGATCTTTGGGTTTTGTTTTCCAGGATTTCACTCCAGAGAAGAAAACGGTCGGGCGAGGGAGGAAAGCAGGAGGAAGAGGAAAGAAGCAGGTAACCACTAACTGTATTGGATTTTTAAACTTACGGCACTTGGTACAGCACATTTGACTTTCTCCCTCTATCTCTATCTCTATTAAGATACAGAAAGGCTCATCAGATTCAGACTCGGATTCAGGGTCAGGGTCTGAAAAGAAGGTGGTGGACAGCGACTCTGAGGATCTGAAGCCACGGCCAGCTCTCTCCGGCTCAGAGTCACAGTCAGCCTCAAAGTCGGATTCAGACTCTGATACACCTCCCCGAAAGGCTCCACCAGCACGCAAGAAAGGTTTAAGCTTTACTCTCTACGTTAATAACAGAAACTACTTCAGACATGATCAGCGACATGTTGAATCAGACAAGTAGATCTACCAGTACAGTATTAGAACTAGATATAGTTTGAAAAGCTATGGTTTTTCTCAAACTTCAGCCTCAGAGAAGACTGCGCCAAAGCCCAGAGCACGCAAACCCAAACCTGCCCCAGCAAAGAGAGCCCGTTCATCTTCTTCCTCCGACAGTGACAGGTAATGTGCTCCACACGAAATGAAGATTCGCTGAAGATCAAAGTATCAAAATACGTTGGCACCTTCATTAGAGCTCAACAACAACATTTCAGTCACTGATTTAACAATTTAACGTGGCACTGATATTACTTCATTCATCTGTGTGTAGTGACAGTGAGCCAGACCGCATCAGTGAATGGAAGAAACGAGACGAGGAAAGGAAAAGAGAAATAGAGGAGCGTAGGAAAAAGGAGGAGGCTGAGGAGCTCCGGCGGATACGTGAGAGAGAAAAGGAGGAGGAGGAAAAGAAGAAAAAGGAAAAAGAAAGCAAGAAGGACAGTGATAGTGACAGCAGCAGCTCTGATGAAGGGGTTGATGACCACCCACTAAAAAAGTCCAAGAAGCCCCCTCCACCTCCGATCCCGGCACCCTCTGACTCAGATTCTCCACCACCAGTCGAGGTACAAAACTCTGCAAATCAAAAGAATTATGAGTTCTGTTTTTAAGAATACAAATTTTCTGTGAAAAAGGCAAAGAAACCCAAAAAGAAGCCAGACAATCAGAAGAAAGCTCGGGTAAAAAAAGAGGAGAAAAAGGAAAGAAAGGAGAAAGCACTGAAGGAGAAGAAAATCCAGCGGTCAGAAGAGAGGTCCAGAGCGAGGTATGGTGGCATTCTGAAGCAGCATGTTGTTCAAACCTCATTAGGAAAACTTAATTAAAATTTCATGAGCTAAGCTCACTCAGTTTCCTTTTGTCCAGGTCAAAGCCTGAAAAGCCCAAACGGAAACCGGAGAGACCTCCCCCAAAGAAAGTTGAAAAGAAAAAAGGTTGTTCACAACACCGCTGGAGTTCCCTTCTTAATCATGAAGGAAGGAAATTCTGTACAATAACTTGTTTTGTGTTTGTGCAGAACCATCACCAGAGGAGAAGCTACAGAAGCTACACACAGATATTAAGTTTGCACTGAAGGTGGACAGCCCTGTGAGTGTCACCTCTCTGCAATTTATTAAAGCTCTTCTTTGTTTCATCATTTTGAATGGCTGTCTTCCCCTCAGGACATCGAGCGGTGTCTTCAAGCTCTGGACGAGCTTGCAGCTGTTCCCGTTACCAGCCAGATCCTTCATAAAAATGCAGAGGTTATCGCAACACTTAAAAAGGTGGATCTTTAATTTTCATTAAGTTCTTTAATTTTTTTTTTTAATCAATGCTCTTTCTTTTAACATTTTGTGGAACGTCAGATTCAAGAACTTGTACATGTTGTGTGTTAGTGTGATTTGAAATCACTTTCATTCACACCACCGTGAGAGAAACATAATTTTTGGCTTGTCACTAATGCAATTTAAAGTTTGCTTTCTGTAGTGCAAACCCTCTAAGGCCATATTATTTGTTTTAAATTAATCTACTGTTTTCCCCTGTAGATCCGTCGGTATAAAGCAAGCAGTGCAGTAATGGAAAAAGCAAGCGAGGTCTACAACAAGTTAAAGGTTCGATTTGTTGTTAAAACTGAAGTGGCAGCTAAACCCAAATCTGAGGACAAGGAAGCAGAAGATGCAAAGGTGGAAGAACAAATCACAGGTATTGTGTAGTAGTATCTAAAGGTGTGTGACATACCATGTAGAATGTGGAAAAAAATGAAAGACTTTACTGTCACTTTACTGTGTTAGTATCAGAGGCAGTTAATGGCTTCCACTGTCACGTACAGAGCTCTGTGTGAAATAATAGGTATTTCTGTTTCTAGATTCTGCTCCAGTCAATGGAGATTCAGAAGAGAAGAAAGAGGAGGAAGAGGAAAATGACAAACCTAAATCGCCAGCTATCGAAGAGAGTAACAACCGTGTCTCGTCCAGTCCAGTCAGGTATGACACTGGGTGATCCGCTTCGCTCTGGAGTCTGGAGATTTTCCCAATCTGTGTTTGGGTGAACTTAGTTGAAAACCAAATAATATTGTACATAGGCTTTGCTGGTCATGGTACTTTGGCTTCGCTGGGGCGTCCATCATACATGTATTTTCTGATGCACTATGATACTCGGTGGAATTTACTGGTTTAAGGAGGCATACGTCTTTAATTCCAATTGATCTGGGTTGCAGTTAAAATGCAGTACATTAGTGAGAGGTGGTTCCCAGCTTTACTTCATTCCACTTCACCCATGTAGATGAAGTCGAACACATTACAAGTTGCTCTGCAAAAGAACTAAATGAGCAGTGTTCATGCTCATCTCAGGTTATGTGTCATTTCTTCTCTATGGTGGTTGTTTTTGACAGTTGAATTATTTTTGGTGGCCATCAACTATTGCGAACAAAAAACACATTGGCCAAAAAGTCTTATTGTCTTATGCTGCATTTCCATTAGATGGCATCTTCATGAATAAGAATAAGTAAAAGAACAGATGCATAGAAATGTGTTAATATGGTGCAAGTATGATACAATGTGTGTACTGGCACGCTGCATATGAATGCACTGCATATGTTGATGTGTTTTTCTGTCGAGGTGTGAGTCCACCGATAACATTCATAATTTTTTTTTGTCCTCTTTAGGCGCAGTCCTGAGAGCCCTCAACAGACAAATGAATATGAAGACACAGAGAAGTCCATTTCTGCAGATATGGAAACATCACCTGTCGAAAGTTAAAAAAAAAAACGAAGAACAACTGCAGTGGACCAAGAGCTAAAGATGGTGGCCTCACTTATAATCCCTGTACCAACCCTGCAACATCGTTATTACAACAGTGTATCACATTTAATGTGTTCTATGAGTTAAAATATTAATGCTAACTTAACAAAATGAATTCATCACCCATCTGTTTTCATTATAAGAACAGAGAGATTACGTCATGATAGTTGCGTAACGCCTTGGATCTATGGTAATATACAAGTATTGGTTACATTTTTAGCACTTTGACGTGGTGAGAGTTGAATTTCGAGTCTCTTGGTAAATTCTGACAGACTGGAGACCTTTTTTTAACTCATGACAATTCGCCTTTTTTTTTTTTTTTTTTTAAATGAACTGAAAACCTGGCAAAGCCTGTCTACCGGTTTATATGTAAGCACATACGAGGGAAAGTGCTGTTTGTTATTCTTTGATACCTTTTTTTTAATACAACAGAAAAGCCATGCGTTGAGCAACATGGACAAGTGAGGTTCGACTATTTTAGTGTTCACATTCTTTATATTCTTTTGAAAATTCTGCTTCCACCCTCATGTTGTCTGCTTGAGTATGTGTGATAGGTAGCTTGACTGTCCAGGTCAAGGGCTGTCCTGGAGATGTGATCACATGTAGCCGTCTTTCTGATGTTCTGAAGTTGTATGTGCGTTCAGCTGGTGTGTTTTTAGTTCTTTGTAAATTGGAAAAGCATTTCTATCACTTTGTTGAGACATGAATTAAAAAAAAATCTCAGCATGGTTTCGTTTCCATCTTCTTTTTGGTGTTTTGATTGAAACGTGTGTTGTCAGATGCATGTAATATGTACAGTATATCTTCAACTTTATGAGGTGAAATGTGAAAAGAAACGACAACAACCCTTATTTATCTCGATATCGTTTCACTTGCGCACCTGTTGATTGTCGGTCGAGCTTTCTCATGAGCCAGCTACTTAGCATGACTTGATACAACTTGCACTGTCTACTTCTTTCTACTTTTGCTTTTGTTTTTATTTCTTCTTTTCTGGCTGATCTAACTTACATGATTTTGAAGTGCTAGAATGTACTAGTAAAAGAACCGGACCTAGACAAATTACCCTCTGAGAGTAAAGACGATGTTAAGAGTTTTGTTGGACTTCAGTTGGGTTGAAGACAATGCCACTATTCCCTAACCAAACCGCCCGAAAGATATGTTGACCAGTTTTTCTGATTCATCAAAAGGTTTTCATATTTTCTAATGCATTCAACTAGACACCATTACATTCATTTGACTACAACATTCAACAGCTCATTATCAGGCTGTATTAAAACAGATGTCCTGGGACCCCTGAGTAAGAGGTGAAGGAAAGGTCGTCAGGGAATTTGAGGGCAAACATAGTTGTTAAATGAGCTTAAGGGAAATCCTTGGAACTGTAATTTGAATCATGAATGGATTTGGACTCACATTTTTGTCAGTCACTGAATTAGACGAGATGAAGTACTGAACCAATTATAAATGCTACGTATACTAGAAATATTTCCATAAACACAATGATATGAGGCTCAATAACAAGAAAATCCACACGACTATACGACGACATGGAAGATGAATGCATAAAATTATCTCCTGCTAAAACAGCTGCTGTATGATTGGAAACGAATCCACATAGTGCTTCTTGAAACTGTGTCGATATAGCGCAGCAATGTGGTAATAAGTGTGTAGTGTGTGAAAACTCAGCACTGGGCCTTTAATTCCACATGATATTCTCGCCTAATACTCGAGTCAGCTGACTTCAGACGCCATTTTGTCTGCCATTTCCTCCACTCATCCGTTGCCAGCATCTCTGCGCAGAACAGGACGCCCCGTCTGGCCGCTTCATCCACCGGGCTTGGTAAACAGCTGCGGGCCCAGCTCAGGCGATAGTTGGGTGGATGAGAGACAGTGTCGCGGGACGGTTGGAACCTCCTGAAAGTTGCTCGGACCCCGGGACATCAGCGGCACCAGCAACCGGCAGTCATGGCACTGAAGATTGTCAAAGGGAGCATCGATCGGATGTTCGATAAAAACCTTCAGGATTTAGTACGTGGCATTCGGAACCACAAGGAGGATGAGGTGAGCAACTGTGTAGAAACTTCATTTAGTGCGTTACAGCGCTTCAAAACATTAGTTTCCGTCTACAAAATTTAGCGTCATCGTTTAGCAGCTTAGCTCACGCAAATAACATTATTCCCATCTGCTAACGTTAGCACCAATTCAACCGCTCGCTGACTTTGCTATGGAGGTGCAGATAGGCGCCCGAGCGTTTTTAGCAACTGAGTGCTGTTTTGTATCTATTCACAATTCACATTAAAGCGAGACTTTCATTAGAATGGGCGACTTACCCTATTTTAGCTGCAATGACACTGACAGCTAACCTAGCTAACTGACAGCTAGATAGTCAGAGGAAACGATTCAAGCCACCGATGTTTCACAACTGTATTCTGTGCCTGCAATACCATAATTTTCAATCTGAAATGAAGCCGATTTATGATTTGCAGGACTTGTCGGTATTGTTAATCAGTGATGGATGACTATCTTTGTTGTTTTTGTTTATCAACATTGTTCATATAAACAGGCGTATAATAAGCTTGTTTATATAAACAATCTATCAAAGTCTAAGAAATGCAGTCCAATTCATTCTGCGATGCCACTCTCTTGCACACAGTTTAGTGCCCAAAGCTAAACTAGCACAGTCTTAAATTCCTCCTAACTTTTTAAAAAACCTTTTACAAATGCCATTTAAGATCACAATTCCATGTGGGCACCTATTAGAGAAAACCTAAAAATATGGTTTTCGATTCCCCTCATCGTTGATAAATGGGTTATTACTAATCACAAGGTAGTCATTACTCCAGAAGCCCCAATTGATTGCCTTGTCCAAGATAAACTTTTCCACTGACAAGTTTTAGACTTTGTTAGATTAAGGTCAAACATGACTATCTGGTTGTAAAGAACAGTATGTCGAGTGTATTCACACTTATGTTATAAAATGTCTACTTAAAAAGTATTATTGGTTGGGCGTTAAGATATACAACACAGATGTTGACTTCAGCCACTTTCAATCCTGAGACATAAAAATGCATCGCAAAACCTATTGAGACAGTGACCCCCGTAGTGATGTTCCAATGTCGTTGTTGATGTGAAACCATGTTTGATGCAGTCAATCATGCTTTATTGAAGATGCTACACTTGCGGCCTTGCATGTGTCACTTTTTTTGTTCTTGTACTCTCTTAATTGTCGCAGTGAATTAGGTGTGGCTTCCTCAATGTTGATCCATTTGTTAACCTGAAGTAAATCTTATTAATTTGTGACACTGCTGTCAGTGCCTTTGTCTAACACACTGAAACTGTCTTGAAAAGGTGGAATTCTGGAAGAAGCATATGTCTTTTCTGAGTCTCTCACTAGCTTGTGAAATATCTGTATGTCGGCCTTGTTTTGGCTAGTAGTCGCTAGACTTTATGCAGTGCTGGTATTCTCAGGGTTTGGCTGTCCACACCTGTCTGAACCTTTAGAGCAGGTGTGAAATCTGGAACTTGTGTGCGAAACCTGTTCCCAGAACATAACCGCTTAAAAGCATAAAAGATATGAACAATTACCCACCATTTGACGCCCAAAAAAGATTTGAATTATTATCATTCAGATGTAAAATCTAGGTTCGGGTGCCGATCTCGCTCTGGTGTTGTGTCGGCTGTGAGTGTACGGCTCACTGATGCTTGATGTCTTGATTCAGGCTCCGCTTGCTATAGGTAACCTAACCTGACAAGCCCAGATAAGGTGATGGTTGTCCTGCCAACAGTGTACAGTTTGCTGAAATATTAATATATGAGGGTGTGTTGAATCTTGCCCTACTACTCTCTTTCCATTCATTATTTTCCCCAAATAGTTTACAGAGTCCTCCTGACATACATTTACGATTATTAGTTAGATATTGTCAACAATTGACTTTCTGTTCAACATTTGGCTCTAGCTCATGTCGAACTGCTCCTCACTTGTTGACTACAAGTTATCCCGTGTTCATCCATGGCTACGTCTGTGCTATGACAAATATGCAAGTTATTTTGAGTGGTCCTGAATCGGTTATTGAAAGAGTCTGTGATAGGGACTGTGGCTCTCTGCCGTCCAGCTGCCTTCACCATGAGGAGCAGCAACAAAATTCAGCCTCTGCCCTTAAAACCACCTCCCCCTGCCACTCGTTTGTCTCATGACCACACACACATGATCAGCACTCTTTCATTCTTGACATGGCTATATGCATTCATTTGTGGTCAGGGCAGCACATTCTTCAATGTCTTTTCTTCTGTTTCTTGAAAACCACATTAAATATATTAACACAGATGTCCATGGCACTGGTCTTTGTATTTGTAAAATGTCCTCTGACTTAAGAAATATTTCCGATAATGTATTCATGACACATGTTTTTTCTTTGCCTTGAAGGTGTGGGAAACTGTTATACATAACAATGTGTTTTTTTTTCTTTGATAGACCAAATAAAGGAGAAACATATTACAATTACAAATACTTTTGGTTTTTTTCCCTGAGGTTCCAACTGTTGTTGACAACTAAATTCTGGATTTCTATCCGTTGGTGTAGATGTGATGTCTTCTCTAGCCATGTTCTCAGTGAAAGACTTACATATTGACTATTCCTTAACCCGCCACTGATGCGCTGGAGCAGTAACATTTCTCTCCCTAATCTAATCTGATCTCTGCTGTTTGTCCTCTCCGTGTATGCCTGCAGGCAAAATACATCTCCACCTGTATCGACGAGATCAAACAGGAGCTCAAGCAGGACAACATCGCTGTCAAAGCTAATGCAGTCTGCAAGCTCACCTACGTAAGATCCCTTTCCAAGTGTTAACTAATTCTGTCAACATTTGATGTCTGTTTATTGTGTCCTTGATTGGAAACCTCCATGAAATGCTATAACTTAGTATTGTTTGTCCATCAAAAGTTTTTACCATTTTTGAAAACGACAAGTAACATGTTCAGCTTCTAAAAAAGTTCCTAACTGTGACCCCTACCCTTGTATTCAGTGTAGACAAATGCAAATAGATTAATCCTTTATCTTGGGTGAGTTTGAATTCACATTCATTACAATCTCTTGTTTTCTCCATTCCAGCTTCAGATGCTCGGCTATGACGTCAGCTGGGCTGCATTCAACATTGTTGAGGTCATGAGCTCCTCGAAGTTTACATATAAGGTACATCCAGTCTCATTGCGAACATTATTGGACTTGATAACAGTGATAAGTGAATATCATAAGCCTGACTTTATTTCATGAAATGAACTGAATTTACCTTTCAACAGAGGATTGGCTACCTGGCTGCATCGCAGTGCTTCCATGAGAGCACTGATGTCATCATGCTGACCACTAATCAGATCCGAAAGGTCAGTGTTGTTTTCTCTTGGAGCAACATTATCTTGTCCTTCTTCCTATCCAACTCTTTATTCTCTCCATCTTTTTCCATAACAGGATCTTAGCAGTCCCAGTCAGTATGACACAGGTGTTGCCCTCACCGGCCTCTCTTGTTTTGTGACTCCGGACTTGGCTAGGGATTTAGCCAATGACATTATGACCCTGGTAAGCCATGTCATTGTCAATGGCCGTCATGATAGCACTCACTTTTCACATTTTTTACTTTGCAGATGTCTCACACTAAACCATACATCAGGAAAAAAGCTGTGCTGATTATGTATAAGGTGTTTTTAAAGTACCCTGAGTCCCTGCGTCCTGCTTTTCCAAGGCTCAAGGAAAAACTTGAAGACCCAGATCCAGGTATGGTCCAGACCTTTTACAGCTCCTCTGTAAGTGTAAAAGAAAAATGGCAGTTTTACTTGGTCTCATCTTTGTAGAATTTTAATTTCAACAGCGGAAAGGCACGCTTGTTGTGTCTATCAGTTGTTCTCTGGACAGACATTCTCTCTTACCTGAGCACTGTGAATTATTTATTGTCAAAGAACGGTTGGATTAACTGCAGCTCAATTGCTGTCTCATTATAACTACCAGATGACAGGAAGAGTTTGAGTCAGTGGATTGAAGCACCTCATGTGACATTTGTTTAGCTCTGTGTTGTATGAGATGACCGTGGAGAACAGTTTCCACAAAAGTTGTTGTGTTTGCTTCTGTTGTCACTTTTTATAAAAAGCTTTCTATCTGCAATTTATAGTTAAAGTTAAGCTCAAACTTAATAGGAATTTTAAGACTCGTCATTATATTTCAAGTGGAGGCATCAACCCCTTCTCCCCCTCAGGTGTCCAGTCAGCTGCAGTAAATGTCATTTGTGAGCTAGCCCGAAGGAATCCCAAGAACTACTTGTCTCTGGCTCCACTATTCTTCAAACTCATGACATCATCCACTAACAATTGGGTCCTCATTAAGATCATTAAGCTGGTAAGTCAACAGGCTAACACAAACATTCTTTTTGAGACATAGGGATAGCATTGATAGATTAAGACTATCAATGAGAAGAGTTGCTCAACTTGTTAGTCCTCTTTTAGCTATGTATCTCTTGATTTACCAAGTAAAATAATGGAATCCAAGATCTTTAAGTTGTTAACAAACAAAATACAGTAATGAGGACCAGGAGCTGTGAGGAGCTGAACTTCTGGTGATGGTTCTCTGCGTCATAATGAGATGAGGCTCATACACCTTTACTTGACCATGTTCAAATGTTATTTGTGACTGTACAATAATAGTCACATTGAATAATTAATAATGAAGAACTGTTAGTAATGACATGGTACGTTTACAGTTTGGTGCACTCACACCTTTAGAGCCACGGCTGGGAAAGAAGTTGATTGAACCTCTGACTAACCTCATTCACAGGTGAGCTGCCATTTATTATTGCCCACTGTTTTTGAATATTGAGATTTGACTGTTACCTTTTCTTCATGCAGCACTTCGGCCATGTCTTTGCTGTATGAATGTGTCAACACTGTCATTGCAGGTCAGTACAAATACTCTGTGAGTTAAAAGCAGTGTTTTTAATTTACTTACTTAGGTCTGTAATACCAAACCAAGGTTGCCTTTTGTATGTCTTTGAATTCATTGGTGTTTGTTTAGTTTTAATATGCTGCCAATTCATCAAATTCTTAGATATCATATGTAACAAGAAAACCACTGGGACAGCATATGTTCCATTCCATGTCCTAATATGAGGTTTTCATTAATATTGAATTGGCCTTTTTTGTATTATTGTTGGTATCGCTTTTGTTTCAGGAAATGACATTCAGATATAAATCTATGGTTTCGTGTTTCAGTGTTGATATCTTTGTCATCTGGGATGCCGAACCACAGTGCTAGTATCCAGGTATGATTGACTGTCTTTTTATTTTGATTCATTGTTGATTCCAAATTTATCTGTTTTCTCAATATATGCTTTTTCTCTTTCTTTTTTCTAATCATTTCACTTTCTTTCGACTACCCATTTACAAGATCAGTGTATCAGGTTGTTTTAGTTGAAATAAAAGCCTAAGACATAGATAAGGCTAGTTTGTCCTATTTTGTTTCGATCACGCTTCTTTTTTTTTACCTCACAAGATCTAAACTTGTATGCATTGTGGTGTTAATGACGTTTTCCCTCTTCCCCTGTCTCCTGTCTTCTCTTCCACAGCTCTGTGTCCAGAAGCTGCGAATCCTGATTGAAGACTCGGACCAGAACTGTGAGCCCTCTGTCAATGCCTGCAGTGTGTCATTTTCTCATTGTCTGCGTGTTTCTGACTGTGGAACAGTCCTCCTTGTTAGACGTCTTAGCTCCCATATTTCTGGATAACAATGATCGTGCACAGCAACAGTTCCGAGTTACCTGAACTTCCCACCTCTAAGTAGTGGTAATGGTAGTCAGATGATAGATGTTTGTTGCAAGTGACTCGCACTGTGTTTTGATTAGATGTTTTGTTTGTCCTTTATAATTTATTTATAGCTATAATTAATATGAGATGGATAAAGTACAAATATTATTTATGACTACTTGTTCAAAATGTAATTATGATGGACAGTCTCTTCACAAATGATTAAACTAAACCGGGGGGTGATGTTCTCCAATGTCTCAATAATATATAGCTTCTTCCTAATGTACTTGGTGATCTGGCTGTTGTCAGCTCATCCAAAGTCAACATCAGTCATTGATCGATCCAAGAACCTTTTATCGATTATGTGCTGAGCAGAACACTGTCATGCAGCAGATTAATTTCATATCATTATTACAATAATAAGAGGGCAAAGCAAAACAAACCCCCTGTGTGTATGTCGTGTGTCTGTGTGTTATTCCATTGATCCATTTCTTTTGTGTTTTCTTCTCCTTGTTTGCTATTATTGATGTCTATTTATCTCCTTAAGTAACATTGCTATTCCATTGAGATTGTTTTAACAGGCTACAGGTGCTGTATACTAATATGCTAAAAGTCACAACAAGCAATAGAAAGTAGTCAATGTTCTAAAATACTGTACTTATGCTGTCATCAAACGCTCACATTCATCTCTGTCTATATAGTGAAGTACCTTGGACTTCTGGCAATGTCCAAAATCTTGAAAACGCATCCGAAGTCTGTCCAAAGCCACAAAGACCTGATCCTGCAGTGTCTGGATGACAAGGATGAGTCCATTCGCCTACGAGCTTTGGATCTACTCTATGGGATGGTGAGATCGGAATAATGGTGTTGTTCAGATATGTTGTATGTTGTTCATATATATATATATATATATATATATATATATATATATATATATATATATATATATATATATATATATATATATATATATATATATAAAACTAATTCAGTTTTGCCCTTATGCAGGTTTCCAAGAAGAACTTAATGGAGATTGTGAAAAAACTAATGTTACATGTAGACAAAGCAGAAGGAACAACCTACAGAGACGAGCTGCTCACCAAGATCATTGACATCTGTAGCCAGAGCAACTACCAGTACATCACTAACTTTGAATGGTAAGTCTAAAGCAAAGTTTACCACATCTCTGCTCAGCTGCTGATCATTCAACCTCTACTATGTTTTAAACAGGTACATCAGTATCCTGGTGGAACTGACCCGATTGGAGGGAACAAGGCACGGACACCTCATAGCCTCTCAGATGCTCGACGTAGCCATAAGGGTGAAAGCCATCCGGGCTTTTGCTGTAGCCCAGATGGCCACTCTGCTAGACAATGCCCACCTTTTGACCGGCAACATGCAGCGGAATGGCATCTGTGAAGTTCTGTATGCAGCAGCCTGGATCTGTGGCGAGTTTTCTGAGTAGGTGTCTAAATTATGGATGGCTTTAGCACAGTATAAAATGATGAAATTACTTTGACTATGCTGTTAAAATGTATCAAACCAAAATCTCTCTAACTGTCCTTGTCACTACAACAGAACATATGCAGAGATAGATGATTCGATGATTTCAGCATCCAGTGGTCCATAGTTTCTATTCATGTAAATTGTGCCATCGTCACCTTTGCTGTCCTGACATCCACCTCTTTCGTTCAGACACCTAGAGAACCCGTTGCAAACACTGGAAGCCATGCTTCGACCTAAGGTGGCCACTTTACCGGGCCATATCCAGGCCGTGTATGTGCAGAATGCTGCTAAGTTGTTTGCCACTGTGCTAAAAAGTGAAGAGGGAAATACAGACAGCACTACAGCACAGGAAACCAGCCAACTTATGATTGACAGGCTGCCCCTGTTTGTTCAGAGCGCCAATCTGGAGGTCCAGGAGAGGGTAAGATAAAAGTAATTGTACATGCAGTGTATTAAAAAAAGACTGACTGATACTTAACTTGGCTAACGGCTGTCTTCTCTGCTGTCCGCGGTGTGTGTTACCTCACATTTAGGCATCATGCATCCTGCAACTGGTCAAGTACATCCAAAAATTGCAGCAGAAAGATGTGGAGGTAGCAGAGGAAGTCACTGCTTTGTTCGCTGGAGAACTCAATCCTGTAGCCCCCAAGGCGCAGAAGAAAGTGCCTGTTCCCGAAGGGTATGTTTTCTTCCGTTTGCCATTGTAAATGGCTTCATATCTGTGACTCATATGTATTTTATTGTATGTAGATAAGTAGTTGACTTGATATCATGTATATACCAGTAATAGGGATAGAGTTTCTGATCTTTTATATGTTTCGATTTTGAGTAAGATTAGACTAGATTTATGTCCTGGAAATGTCATTTGTTTTTACATTCTTGATTGTTTTGACATTTTTGGTGTAGTCTTGATCTGGACGCCTGGATCAATGAGCCTCCATCAGAGAGCGAGTCTGAGGATGAGCAGCCAAAGGCTATTTTCACCAAGGAGGAGCCCAAACATTCCCGCACCCGTCACACTGAGGTCGATGAGAAGGAGCTTGCAAGGGTATGATTGTCTGCTCCTTTGAAACATGATTGGTTCTAGCATTGAAGTATATATTGCTTTGTCGTTCAATTTACAATGGAAATTTTGTATTCTAACCTTCACGATTTGTGACTGAATCTATACTATGTGTTTCAATTTTCAGTGGCAATTTTGTATTCTAACCTTCACGATTTGTGAGTGAATCAATACTATGTGTTGTCCATTTTCAGAGAAGAGAAGCCAGAAAGCAGGAACAAGCCAACAACCCGTTCTACATTAAGGCCTCTCCATCATCTCAAAAGGTGCTGCTCTTTATATGTTCTGTCAGGAATTAAATAAGTATTTTGGTTGTCTTTGGATCCTATCAATGTGTTTATTTTTCAGGTTTACCAGGAATCCCCGGGAGTGGAGCACATTCCTGTTGTGCAGATTGACCTGAGTGTGCCTCTCAAAGTCCCAGGTGATTACCTCACAAACTGTGAACAGCAGTGTTCCGGAAGAGAAATGTAGTTGACATTTTTGCTCAAGTATTACTTTCTTTTCGACTTCAGCAAGTATGCAAGAAGTGCAATGTAAGTGGTGTGGTATTGAAGGTGTCCTGACTTCTCTACAGGTCTGCCTATGTCTGACCAATATGTGAAGCTTGAAGAAGAGCGCAGGCAGAAGGAGAGGGCTGAGAAAAAGAAGAAGGAAAAGAAGAAGAGGAAAGAGAAACACAGTAAACGGGGAAAGAGACATGATTCTGGCCCAGAGAGCGAAGAGGACATCACGCCTGCACATATGGTCGACATAGTTACCGAGGAGATGCCAGAGGTTTGTCCAATATAGTAAGACCCAAAGCACCAAACTGAGCTACTGTTAGAAACCAGCCAGGAATTTGAAATGACTTGAAATGAAATTTTAAATTGCTAGATTTTGTAATAATTGTTAGGAAAAACATCTTGGGCTGGTCTGTTACATTAATGAATCTCTTCAAGCCATCTATGTCCAAGTCTGACAACTTCTTTTTTTATAGAATGCCTTACCGAGCGATGATGATGATAAAGATCCCAACGACCCACACAAAGCCCTGGACATCGACCTGGACAAGTAGGTTTATAATCGTTGAGTTTGAATGATTTGACATCACCCGTACTGTAGAAAAAACTGTCCATGTTTAAATTAAGTCTCCTAAGGTAGACTGTGGAGTTCATTGTTGTTATTGTCCTCGATGGTCTTCTATGTGTGGTGACGGTGGGCACCCAGCTGATTATAATTTTGCACTCTCTTCTAGTGAGACATATTAGGAGCTTCCTAATGCCCCTTCCAGTGTGTGTCCATTTCTCAGAGTCTTTGCTTTCTTTTTCTTTTCCTTGCACCCACACACCCATATCTGTCCATTTGTCGGGCAGCTTGGTGGAGATGGCTGGGCGTAGGTAAGTTTCTGTCCAGCCTCAAAACATGGGCTCCAGCTGCACATATTTTCCTCCTTCCTAGATTCCTGCTGTGCTTCGTTTACTAACCTTTATGCTTTGTATTTATGAACATTTTCCACTACCCTTTTCTTTACATTCCTTTTTTATTATTACTCTTATTAAATGTTGAGTGAAGCGGTCAAAAATACCAAACTTCGGACTTAGGTGAATAGAGTATAGATGATATGGATATGGATTTGATTATTAGACATGTCCAATTTTGCCTGTGTTGACCATTAGTTATGATAAATAATATAATAATATAAATATATGCCTGTGTCATCTTGGCTGAAACAACAAATGCATGTGCATGGTGTCCATTTTACAAAAACAAGCTTCCAATGTAATTTCTCTTTTACATTTTTTTTCAACACCAAAGTGTTTAGTAATGCTGGTTAGAAGTTTGAGTTCATTTTCTGCTGATTAATATTATACTGAAATATAACTGTTGATTGTTATCAAAGTGCCAGGTACAGTTAAATCATAGTAATATTTTAGTTTGGGTGTGAGTGCATGTGGTGGTTACTGGTGAAATTAATACTTTGAAAAAGATGTGGCTTTTGCACGGTGTAATCATTAGCATCATGCTCAGTAAATGTAAAAATACGCAGTTCATCTGCAGCTTAAAAAAAGATGCATATTATTGTTTATTTTATTCGCGTCTTTATCCAGGCCGCTTGCAGACAGTGAGAAGCTTCCTGTCAGGGCACACCGCCCGGCGGAGGTACTAAAAAGCCCAGCAGAGGATGAAGAAGCAGAGAGTGGTATGTCGCAGGAGCCCAAGAAGAAAAGCACTAAGGACAAGAGGGAAAAGAAGAAGGACAAAGACAGAGACAGGAAGGTTGGAGAGTTGTTGTGCTTTCTTATTTCGTCATTATTTCAAAATAGATTTTCTTCTTTTCCACGCATCTGTTTAACTGCCATTTAAATTGTCTGGAATTCGACACTTCATGTTTTCTCAAACTTATGTCGCCCTGTTGTTTCTGTTCTTTCAGAAGAGCAAGGAGGAGAAGAAAAAGAAGAAGCATAAACATGAAGATAAACAAGAGGATCTTCTTGTTGTTCAGGAGGAGGAACAGGCTGTCCAGTCAGAAGAAATCAACGAGGTGGCAGCTGCTCCCATTTCCACCACTGCTGAGGTATGTTGGCCGTCAAAGTACAAAAGCGAGCAAGTTACTGAAGTGTACCTTCAAGTGACCCTCTCTTCCCCGGCTCTTGTTGGTGGTCAAATGTGAGACTGATTATCTGTGCATTTCTCTTTCAATTATTAAACTGAATAAAAAATGGAAATGCCTTCTCTTTATCTGTAAGCCTGAACCACAATGAGATGCAGAACTTGTTTGGCACTTCCTCTTCTAGGTTTCGGATCTGGATTTCTGGCTGTCAAATGCTCCAGTGCCCTCTAATACTAAGGTTGAGTCACTCCCCTCTCTCTTCCCCTCATCTCTTCACAGTTCCACTCTGGAAACTCATGATTCATCGATTTGCTTTCAGTATTTTTATTTGGCAATCTTGCGCTTTCTTTCTATTATGGATAATTTCCTGGTCATCTTTCACACCCTGTCTTTTGGAATCAAATGTCTCTTTTCCACAGGTCACATTCTAGTTGTTTAACTCTTTAGTTTATGCACGTTTTTGTTCGTCCGTCTTTGCTTGGTTTTACATTGTTTACGCATTCTCTCACTTGGCCAGTTTTTCTCTTCCACAGCTTTGATTTTATGACTGTATATGAAATCATCATATGTTGTTGATAGTTGATCTTGTGATGTGATCGTACACGTCACCAGAGATTTGTGGCATAAAACCTACTGTCATGTATGTCTTGGTGCTATTGTCACTGCATTGCCATTTCTGTTGGGACCTTTTCCTTCTTGTCATGTGGAATCTTGCTCTCTTTAAACTTGTTAGTGTGACAACTGAACACAACACAATGCATTTGAATTTAAATTTGCTGGACATGCAAAGTTGCAGAAACACCACGGCAGACAGATTGATTTGTTGATCTCAGAGACATGTAGTTTGCACTATTGTGTTGATATTTCAATTATTGTAAGACTACTAAATACATAAACCTGTCTGCTTTGATTTAACAACGTTAACAAACATTATAACTCAAAATCTATTAATACTTTTTCAATTAATAAAGTAAGATACTTCCTGTGAAGTGAATGAGGTAAGTGTTGAAAGATACAGCAGTGTTTCTCCAAGTAAAACTTCAATAAACAAAATAATGGACTAAAGAGAAATTATATACGGGCAAGTCCTTCGACCCACTGACATATTTGGTCACTCATTTTTGTTCCTCATTGTCCCTGTCTGATCTATTTAGAGTGCTTTCTTGTGTTCAGGAGGTTGCAAGATCATTTTAGTCGGTACAGCAGCACATTTCAGTAGATCAATAGTCAAACTGTGTGACTGTGGCTTCCTCTTTTTCTTCGTGCTGATGTTATGCTTTTGTTTCTATGCCTGAATAGGAATCAGCCTCGGTGACTGAAGCAGTGGCAGACCCCAAGTCAGCCTCTGGTACTGCGGTGGATTCTGAGCCAGACGAGCTCAAAGAAACAGAGGTAGGGGAGACAACAGTGATTATACCGTGACGAAGAATTTGTCTGCACAAATGCAGCTTACTATTTACTTCATCAATTCACGTTACTTAGACAATTACCAATGCCTGTTTTCTGCTATTGGTGATTAGAAGTCGTCCAAACACAAGAAGAAGAAGCAGAAAAAGGAGAAGGAAAACAAGGATAAGAAGAAGAAAAAGAAGCACCATCACCATCATCACAACAGTGAAGGGGGTGAAGCATCCGTACAGAATGGCACAGTAGAAGAAGAAGAGCCTCTACCAGTGAGTGACTGTTAAATGTTGGGAGTAATCCAGGATCACAGGTGCTCCTCAGGTCATTGTGTCTATAGAAAAGAATCGACATGCAATGTGTTGCTACTAAAGTCATTCAGTTCATAGAAGTTAAAAGGTTGTTCTGACCTTCGGATATTTTGTTTTTGCTGCGTAAATACACTGACCCAAGCAAGCACGTCTTTTGGCTTCATAGGAAGTCGTGAACACTGAACTGACAAGAACCCTTCTACTTTCAGCCCATGTCCAATTACTGCCTGCTGGCTGAGAACTCCTACATAAAAATGGTGAGTGACGCTAAAGACATATCCCACCTCGATGACATAACATCTTGAGCTAATAACTATGATTTGCTTTTTAAAGGAGGGGCAGATCATGTTTCTATAATATTAATAGCAGTGCATATTCTGTGTTTCAGATACATAACTTCTGACCTTTGCTAAGTAATAAGTTAAAATATTGTTTTGTTAGATGGAATGACTGCACTGTATGCATCAGAAGCAATGTTATATAAAGGAGGAAGGTGTAGGTCATGCAGATTGGAGGAGAATTAAACATGAAATGTAACATACATAAATTCGTATATAGCTCAATAAAATGACAAATCACTGTGTTGGTACCTCACTGAGCATCTAAACCAGACTTCCAACTCCCTGATTTATTTTCTAATTGTGTTTATTAGCACAAAGGCAATGTCCATCATTTGTTTTTTCTATGTAGCTAACAAAGTGCATTTCAAGAACAAGTAGTTGTACTTTTTCTTATTTAAAACCATGTATCATTTATACATACCAGCGGCAATGGAAATGAAAGTCCACCCTTGTCAAATATAAATATAATCCTCACAACAAAGCACTTCTTTTCTCCCTCTCTGAAGGTTATGGAAGATGCTGATCAGGTATTATTGGTTGTGTTGACCACACTGTTTATGTATTTTTTTCTTAGTGTTTCTTGTGTTGCTCTGTTTTCCCGCTCACTGGACGGAGTGAGTGGTTAACAGTACTCTTGTTGTATACTAATATTTCTCCAATTCTGATGACTCTACTTCCTGTGTTTAAATTGGTTTCTGGGAACCAATGATGTGTGGTTTGCTGCTGGGTGATTTGTTCTGCTGACTGTATGATGTTAATGTCAGTCCATAGAATATAAGACTTTCACTTTGAGTTAGTGCTTAGTATAGTTGTTTATTTCTGTCCTTCAGGTTTATGACATCCAGGGGAACCTGCAGGATGGAAGTCAAGTCGTAGTGTCCGTCATTTTTGAAAACAAGTGTGATGGTTTCCTCAAATCAATGGAGTTCAATGTCCTGGACTCTCTCAACTCCAAGTTGCAGAGGCCAGAAGGAGCTGGACCACATGACGGTCTCACTGTCCCCTTCCAGCTTCCACCAGGTCAGTCATGTTCCACTAATGGTTGCTAATATTTTAGTTTTAAGATATTTAGTTTGGATTTCCTCTGAATGGTCACACAAGTGTATATTTCTATTCTAGGTGTTTCCAATGAAGCTCGATTTGTGTTCACCGTCCAGAGCATCGTGATGCCACAGAAACTGAAGGGAACACTGGCATTCATTGTCAAGGTAGAACACACAGTGACACACATTGTTGAGTGATTGTAACAGTAGCAACATTTTTGTGGCTCCACCCATGTCCCACATGGGTGTATTTTGTTGAGAATCTTTGCATGTTCTGGTGCATTCCCACAGAATGAGGACTCCTCTACTCATGAGAAACTGGACTTTAAACTGCACTTTACCTGCACCTCCTACCTAATCACTACTCCATGCTACAGGTTGGTGGTGTAATGATCCATTTTTTGCTGAGTGTGGGCCAAATATTTGCTAATAAATATCATAATAAATAATATAATTTCTGTGTGTTGCAAAGTGATGCATTTGCAAAGCTGTTGGAGTCTGGGGATCTGAAGAGCAGCTCAGTGAAATTGGAAGGAGTCAACATGCCCTTCCACCACCTCCTGGCCAGGATCTGCTTTCACCACCACTTCTCTGGTATGTGCCTAAATATTAACTGTATATGGCGCCAGTCAGTTGTAAACTTGCAACTTATGAACTACAAGCTTGACCACAATTTTGTCATTCTCTTCTTGTTCACCAGTTGTGGAGAGAATTGACTCCTGTGCCTCCATGTATAGCAGATCTATCCAGGGTCACCATGTGTGTCTGCTGGTGAAAACAGTAAGTGAACCCGCACATGTGGCGCATTATATCCTCACTTGTGGTTTGTAACTTTTAAAATCAAGCATTCAAAGACTGTTTGCTGCCCTAAGTCTCTCTTCTGCCCCTCAGTCGGATCAGACTGTGTCCATCGATGCTAAATGTGACGAGCCGACACTGCTTGGGAATGTGCTGGATGAGATCAAGCAGACCTTCTCTCAGTGCTGATTGTGTTGAGTGTTGTCCCTGAGTGCCCCCTGAACCTCCGCACCAGCCCTTCCTTCCCTCACCGAAACAGCTTCCACCTATTTATTAGCCCAGCGAATCTCAACTGTTCACTCCTCTCACTTTTATTTCTGGCTCTGTGGTCACTTCTTGATGATGTGGACTGTTTTTGCTTCATCTTTTCTGCAATGCACTTTCTATTTTCCATCCCGATTTTCCAAATGCTGCCCCACCATTGACTCTCGAAGCTTTGAGTAGTCAAACGTTTTCTGTTTCCAAACTGCAGTTCAGTGTGTTGCAGCATCGTGTATGACAACTGGACTTTTACTGTTGAAGATTGTCTTTTTTTATGTTGTTTATGGTTGTCTGTGCCACGGTGTCAGACCCCTTTTTTTTGTTTTAAAGAGCACAGTGCTACTTTCTTGTTTACAACATGGAACCATGTGTGACTCGCTCCGGACTGGTCCTAACCCGAGACTCAATCTTGCTCACCCACCTCTGAACTCATGTCAGGAGTAGATCTGACAGTGTTGAATGAAAAGTGCAGAGATGAAACCAAAGTGATTTGGAAGGAGCAGAGGCCTATAGGCTGGGCAGAGACATGACAGAAGAGAATCCTTGTGACTCAGCTGGTGTGTTTTCCACCAGGGTCTTTGACTTAACTCTGCCTTAATATTGCAGTCCGACCCAACCAAGCTGGTTGTTCTGAAATTTACTCTAAGCAACGCCATCATCAGTTCTGAAAAATCACTTCTGGTTGTGATCCACTTGTAATTAATTATTAATCACTCTAGAAGCAAAAAGTTGCTCATATAGCTTTGAAAAGAAGTTCACATGGACAAGAAGGTTGTGGTAGAAAATGTATAAGTTAAACACTAGATGATGCTTTTAGTTTGCACTGGCACTGGAAACAACCTTCCCAAAATCAGGTTAAGCTATGGATAGATTTTGGAAGCTGTCTTAAAGTCAGTATTACACAGTAGTTTGCAGGATAGGACAGATGTGTCTCGATTTACCATCACCTGACTGACCACAGGGGGCGTTTGTTTACACATATTACCATCATGTTTCATCAACCCTTAAACTGCCTTGTCACTTTTTATCAATGTTATGAGCTCTGAGACTCCTACAACTTGGCTGAGGTACTTGTTCAGCTTGAATCACTACCTGGTGCAGCAAAGCGGAGTCATGTAGTAGCAGGTTCAAATGGTAGCGTCCAATACTTATCATCCGAGATCTTCTTTCTGCTACAGGCACGTAAAGACATCTCATGTTGTGGATATTGCTTTCAGACGTCATCAGCAGTAGTACCAAAACACCCTCAGAAAATAAACCTGATTTTTCTTTTTTTGAAGAAGAAGAACGACCGATGGGTCTAGCGTGTCCTCCAATCATTTCGCCTTTGTATCTCTTCTTTCTTGTGCATAATATTGATTAAACTTTGTATGTTGCATGATTCGGAATGTAAACTGTTCTCAATGACGTTCTTTTCTGTTTCACACAAAACAAACTTGTCATTCCATTTTGTCATTTTTCTTTGTTGTTTTCTCTCCCTAATGATGTTAATTTGATCTTTTTTGTTTTTGATGAAATTGCGTTTTTACCTGCGATCAGTTCCAGACCATCAAGGTGATGTTGTTGAATGTTTTAAATTATTAAACATCAAAATGGAGGGAGGGTTAATTGGTGTTCAGGGTCGGGGTGAACAGGTCACACGGATCGGTATTCTGAGACTGTCTTCATTGCTCTGTTGGTTCATTTGTAGTGAGTTTGACTTGTAACATTGAATTACAATATATACTTGTCTGACAGAGATTTTGACGGTCCTATCTTTATTTCTCCATGCCCAACTCCCCAGCTGTAAAGTGTTTTAAAGGGGATATAAATTATCTTCATTCCCTTTAAAATCCCTAAAAAATGCCCAAAATAAAAAAAAAAATGCTGTAAGAAGTATTTGTGGTCTTGTTTTATTTTCCAGAAATAAGGAATCGATCGATAGATAGATTGATAACCTACTTTATAATGGCCTACCTGTGTTTTGACTGCTTCGTTTTTCTGCAAACGTTGTGCCACTCTATATTTGAATTTCTTACTCGTTGAAATGAACTAGCGTTGCGCGTTGAAGTCGAGGTGGTTAAAACTAGATTATAATGTAGATCAACGAATAAGAGCAAATATCCCATAATACCTCGCACGTCACAGCCATACTTCCTTACGAAGGGAGAGTTCTGCAAAGTTGGTTAAGTATGTTACTTGTTTTAGTGGCTCAGTGCTGATGTATAGATTTGTGTACAAGTATATATAATCGTGCTTTTTGCCGTACAACTTGCTGTCGTCAACGTGAAAGCTGAGCCTTTATCTGTCGAAGAAGCGGTGTGTGAATTTCAAAACAAATGCTTCGCTCAGTCTAGCTAAATAATAATCCTACAATTAAAGCATCATTTCACATTATTTTAATTTTCAGTTACGAATTGGCGGCTTTACATTTTCAGCTGTTCGTACCGCTATTTATCCCATAATTTGGCGCTTAGTTAAAGGTAGTATAATAAAACAAAAACAGATATTCAGGAAAGAATTGGTTTTGCTTTTACATCGCTTTTACATCTTTTAATATGATTTTAGAGAAAGATTTAGGACCAAATGTTATCTTAATAATTTGAGGTTTAAGGCATAACCCGTCGAGTTTTTCTCCCATTGCAGAGGTGTCAGGTATTGTGAATTTTATTCTGAAAGAAATAACCGGAAGTGAGCTCTCAACTCAGTACTTAAATGGACCTCCCCGCGATTGTTCACAACAACAGAGAAAGACAGCCGACGGCGCTCCGGCAGCGGTGTGAACAGCCTTTTGTAAAGTACTTTACACGCAAAAACAGAGACAACCCCCGACGTCCCGTCACCGAGGTCTTCTCCCCATACGGTGCTGTCATTTCCACTGAGTTCGGTTTGTCCTTCGCCGTCACAGCTGTGGTGGGTCGCCGATATATTTACACGGCTCGTAGTTGGAATATGGCTCAGCATGGACATCATGTAGCCAGTTCACAGAAAGCACTCATGCTGGAGATGAAGAGTCTGCAGGATGAGCCGGTGGAAGGTTTCAAGATAACTTTGGTGGACGAGTCGGACATGTACAACTGGGAAGTGGCGATATTTGGACCGCCGAACACGCACTACGAGGGTGGTTATTTTAAGGTGAGTGGCTAATGTTAGCATGCACCCATTGTTCTTTTACTGGCCCGTTAAGATGGTTCATATTGCCCCACATTTGATCCAGTCCCTCAGGAAGACCTGTACGGGGGTCAAAGATTATTCGTGACACCATCGTTAAGCGTTTAAAACTAACAAAGCGCTTTGTAAACGAAGCTAATGTGGCTAACATGTCTTCCTACCACCAACATTTAGGAAATAAATACCTCTTCACATTGTTTATTCGACTTGAGTCTGAAGTGGTTGCTGTAATGAAGGATAATGTGTTTTGTGGTATTGTATTTGGCACATATAGATAACCAGTTACTCTTGTAGTCCTTTGTTGTCAAGCTATTTTGTTAATGCGAAACGTCAGATGTCCTTTAATTTGTTATGAATCAACCATCTGTCCAGATTGGTTTGTGTCATTTCATTAAATGATTCATTGAAATAAAATGGGTGAGTCAGTCTTAGCTGTGGATTGTGTGCTATCCCCAACACACAATACCAACAGGAAATGGATTGGAGCAAGGCTTATTATTGACTTCGAAATCCCAATAACCGTACGGCCTCGTGTTAGTACAGCATACGTTCTGCATTCCAAATATATTTACATCAACTATAGACTTTATGGAGCTGACATTACCATGAACCTCCAATTGTTTTGACGCATTTGCTTTCATACTCCGACATTACATGCTTTCAGTTGCACGTAAACGCGTATGAGCGTCTATCACATTCTCATCTGTGTCGTGGCAGGAAAACAACTTGCTTACATCCTGTAGCCAAGCAATCAATAAATGCACTTAAAGGCTCTTAAATACTAAAAGCACCAGATGTTTTGACAATTGGGTGGACAGCTAGGACCATGTAAGTGTCCATGTTACTTTTATTCACTGTGTTCTATTATACACCTTACCTGGATGCACCACTAGCTACTGTAGAAAAAGGTGTTTCTGTGTCTTCCATTGGCACCCTGAACTTATTAAATAATAGGAAGTTACATTTCACCCGTCAGAAGTTGAGGCAGAGGTTTGTTTTGAGCCACTGTGAAGTCTCTATTCGCAGCCTTTTCTAAATGTTTTGTTCTGATGCAAGGCAGCCTTTATTTTAAATTTGTTTAATAATTCATTCAATAATCTATCTGTTACTCTAACTACAAATACGTGATGCAAACAAATTGTTTTGTTCTCTCCAAATGTATTTTTCTAAAATCTCACAGTGGCGGTTGGTTACTCTCAATCTAAAACCAAACAAATATAGTTCGGGTTATGTAGACAGCAGGCGTATTTTTCTTCCTTTCTTCAGACAGAAACGTAAGATGTGAATTTATTCTAATAATCACTCAAATATCAGCCAGCCTGGTTTGCAGTTCATGGCCTTGTGTTGTCCAAGTGTTTTTGCTACCCCATAATACACTTGGCTTGAAGACCATCCATGATGGAATGCTTGAGAGAAAATTGTGTCAGAGTACTTGCTTGGTGATCGATGGTGGTTCACTATTGAGAATGTTTTCAAAACTCTTTCTGCATAATCATGTGAACATCCTTGTTATTGTATGTCTGTTGACACATTTCTGTCTGTATCCTTACAATATTCTCTTCAATATAATCTCTACAATACAATATAAAGCCTGTTGCACAAGGTTGTCTGCTGCTATGACGTTGTCCTTATCTCATTGGACAGAACGATGCGTCCCCTTGAAGGACAAATTCTTAAGTGTGTTTATCTGTACAGTGCAGTGAGTTGTTTTTTTTGTTTTTTTTTTAAATAATTTGCGACATGGTGATGCATGCACTCATTCTACTGGTACGGTCTTGCTATTTTTTTTTCTCACCTTGGTTGAGGAACGAGTGGTAACCTTTTAATTCCCTTCATACAGTATATGTGTGCAAGAGTTCATGGTGTAGTTATTTGCAGTTAATTATGTTGCACATGCAGTTCTAGGCTTGTCAAGTACACATGTCAAACATATTCACAGAGACAACACATTGTGTATCTGAACATACATGAAGTGTGTTTACATTGATACAATGTTTTTTGAAACAACCCACTTGTCTCCCATTTCAGATTGAAGTAGGTTGTCATCATGAATGAATCATGTTCATCATTAGGTATGTTGCAACCATCCGTCCAGTTTGTTGGAATTTTGAATCAGGGTTTACACAACTGTGCTGTGAAGGAATAGCTGAGGTATTGAGATGGGAGAATCAACTTGGCAGATTCTATTGTGTGTCCTGGTGTCCTACTACTTGGTGGATAGAAAAGTCCTGCAACTTCATGCCTTATAGAGTGATCGACTCTGTGCACAACTGTGATTTCACTGCCTCAGAAACCAGTTTGTACTCTGCCTCTGGTGTTTTTCGAGACTGTAAACACAAGTGGCAGCTGGGCCGAGCCACTGTAGACAGAGCTGTGTGCAGGATTCCTTTGTCGAACCAGGAATGCACGTCCTGACTGTGAAATCTGCCGCTTGGATGTGACTCATTGTTCTTGACCAGGTTTCCATCCAACCAGTTTGCCATATTGTTTGAAACTGATTGGTGACAAACAACCCGTCATGACGCCTTCATGTGTCATCAGTAAAATGGGTTGCAGACAGAACAACTAAGTGCATTGGAAACAAGTTGGCGATTAACTGATGCTGAGTCAGATGTTTCACCGTGTGTTTGTCTTTTGTCCTATCATGTGAACTATCTCTTCTGGCTGCGAGTGATTTCTGGCTGATGGCCAGTCGGGTCTGAGCCAATTTTGGTTCTAGGACATGAATGAAGCAGAGCAGTGTGTCTGTGTGCCTTCAGGATGTACGGCTTTCAAGATCGTCCATTCATGCATTGATTTCTCAGGGTTTCAAGATGGAAAAAGATTTTCATAATTGTTCAGTTTGTTTGCAAGTTTCAGTACTAAGGTGGGCTGAAAGAAAGCTTTCATCTATTAGTGACATTTTAAAGCTCTGAAACAATTTTCAATCATCGTCTCATTCACATGGGCTGCCATTAAAATTTCCATATTTGAATTGTGAACAGTAGTATATATGGCTTCATTTCATTTATTATAGTATCGTGGAAGCATTATTTGTCTGCCAAGTTTTTTTGTAGTATTTTGTCATGCCATCAAGAGCTAGACTATAGTCAACAACGAACAGCTGTGAGGAGATATTCCGATATTTTACTTTTGGGACTTTAATCTGCCCCATTTTTTTAAACCTCACTCAAATGAGTCTACAGCAATAAATATGTTTGTTTTGTTTTTAGTTTTTTTTTATAACGGGTTGAAAATAAAATGTTTGTAAGGTGTGTCCTGAAGATGTAGTTTACTAACCACTTAAGGAACATGTATGTCTTAAGTAATGCTAAATACATTGTATTAAGCATTACTTGTTACAATGTATTAAGTAATGCTTAATACATTGGAAAGAGAACTGTTGAACTTCTCTTTCCAATGTATTAAGCATTACTTCCGTCCTTATTTAGTTGATATTCCACTGCCCGACTTGTAAAAGAGTTCTTCTTTTATCATGCTAAACATTGACTGATGTTTATATTGTAAATTAACAACTGCCTAACTACCTCACAGAACAGGGTTTTAAAAAAAAAGACCATCATTTAGCTTTTGCTCAGAGCAGAAGAACCAAACCCAGTTGCAGAGGTTTCGACAGGACCGGACCCAACGTGTCGAGTTTCTCCCTCTGGCTGTGTCACACTGAAATGAGAGCTGGGCAAAATGAGGCAATAGAGAAACGACCGGATCAGGAAAAGACTGTTGTGCCTCTATGAAAGCAGAACCTGCTGAGAACAGAGATGTCTGGGAGGCCACAGTAGACCGTTTTAGCTCCAGGCTGGAACACTTTCAGTGTTGTTGATACAAGGAACAGTCAGTGCTTGCTTTCGTAGATTACATATGCATTAAGGGCGTGCCAAAAAAAAATCGATTCATGTAAGAATCACAATTCTTATTTGCGACAATTCAGAATTATTTAAAATTTCCCAAAATAGATTTTTAAAAAATAGAAAAATCCACCGTCTGGCCACAATTTTGCAACTATGTGCGACGTCACCATGCAGGCCGTTCAGAAACACAAGCACGCACAGAAAATCCCCAAACTATATGGCAGAAAAGCCATATTCACCGGCTCCGTATTCGCAAGCGTACAGAGTTTTAGTGGGTTTAACCAAATACCGGGAAACACTGACACGACGCGCATTATCCAAGCATTCAGATGAGATCTACTCACTCTAAATAAAATTGGTAGCAATATTAGTTCTCATCATAGTCATCATAGTTCTTCCTTCAGCCATGTCTACAGATCATGAAATCAACATTGTTTGGCTTAAACATTTTTGTCGGTGTGGATAGGTGAGGGGTGCCGTGCTATAAGAATAGTGATCTGTTTTTATCGTTGAAATCTCACATGATCAAACTTTTTATAACAAAGTGGCAACAACGAAACAAATTAGAAATGGGTAGCACATCATGGAAGTCGACATGATTGTGGTGGTTTTTGGTGTGTTTGTAACAGAAATATCCTGAAAGAAATGTAACAGCTCAATGACATGGACATGCCCATTGATGACGGATCTAAAGAAGCAGGTCTCAAAGAAGTCATCGTCATCAGCCAGACCACACTAGGGTCTCGAGCCCGAACCTATTTACCACCATCCCTTTGCCCACCTTATTTCTCTGTCACGTCTTAACACTGCGTCATCGTCACTGCAGATATTCACTGATAACTTCACTGCCGCCATTTTGCCCAATGGAATTGTCAAAATTTAGAAGACAAATTCAAGTAATGTTCATGGGTTGGGCACGTAAATATGTCTTTGTTAAATGTTTGCATTAGCCTGTGTGGTGAACTGTGGCCCAGTGATATCTAGGTTGGTCCATCGCTGATGATACCATGTAGCTTTTCATCTACTTTCACTTCATGGCCCTGGTGGTTTGAGAGTTGTGTTAATGAGGTTGGGGCCTCCTGAATGCTTGATAATCTGATGGACCTGCTTGTGTGTGATGCTCTTAGGAATTTGCTTTGCTGCAGATGGTTTGGAGGTACGCACTTGAAACAGGATGATTCCCTCCGTTCAGGGTCTTTGCATTGACCTGGTTTACTTTGCTCGTTCTCCACAGGGAAGGCACGTCTTCTCCTTCTCTTTCTCCTCCCTCTTTAGGATGGAAATTGACTGCTGTGGTGGAAGTAAAGCACCTTTTGACCTCGGATGTGCTTAATTCTTTTCTCAATCCAATTATAAAGGCTGGCATGCAAGACAGCAATACCATGGTGTAATAACTGCACTGGAGGCCAGGATGTGGATTCACTACCTCATTCTGAGAGCTTTTTGAAAATGAAGTGTTTGCCGTGTTTTGAAACCATTTCCATCAGCTGTGAGTCCACTTGGTTTTTGCTGAAACGCTTTTGAATCATTTGCTGTGAGTTTTATTGTGAGTGATGTGTACAGTGGTCGATTGACAGACCAGTGCTCGAGTATTCTACCACCATATCTTGAGAAGGCGCAAGTACATTACACATCCACAGCACACCTCAAGCAAACAGTTTCTCAGCAGTTTGTCATCCAAATATTGCTGCAAGAACTGAGACCCGTCAGTCATTCGGGGCCTGTGGCCCCGCCCCTCTGTTCGAAGATCCTAAGTTGAGGATGGATAAACATACTGTGTCAATAATTGTTTTTAAGAGAAGTTCATATAATTCCTGGCTCACAAGGGGAGTGAAACTACCGGCACCGTTAGCCATATGCAATACAAAGGCCAAATGGTTAGATGGTAGATAACTTTGGTAAATCCTACTGCTGTTGTTTTGTTTTTGGTTTGTTTTTTCATGAAAATGGTCTCTAAGTAAGTTGTCTGTGCCCGTACGGACTACATTTCCGTTGCTTAGAATCTTTTTGTTGTTGGATTATCTAATCCACGCTGCGTGTACCAAGTGTCAAACTGATCTTTGCTGATGTAGGGATCATGGAGTTACTGTGCGCCGCGTGTCTGCCTGGCCTATATTCATATTCTTCCTCATGGTGGTTGGCTGCTGTGTGCCAGCCAGTAATGTGGGAAATGTTGGCTGCAGTTGTGCGTCCTTTAGAGCAGCCAAATCTGTGGCAGGGTCAACCAGGATTTTTTCCTCCCTTGATGCCCTATTGCCTGTGTCTAGAGGCGTTCAGAATCTATTCTGTAATTTGCTTTTCAAATGGATATTCCCTGAATAAGATGCTGAATGCTTCTGTGAGTACTGCAGGTGTGTTTTGATAAATGAATGACAAATGTTAGAATTAAACCCATGAAGACCATAACCTTCTTTTACAGTCTTGTTGTTGTGAAGCCAAACTGGTGTCCACTTTACCAGTGTCTGTCAATCGTTGACTGTTCATGCGTTTTCCCAGAAATTACCAGACTTTTATTGGATGTCATTTCACACATGGCTAGAAAATCCTCACGTCTAAAACAGCCACAAAGAAATATTTCCTGCCCACGTTAAGTCCTACAGATGGACAAACCTCAGGCCTAACATATATTTTATGTTTAATGTCCCAGTATTTGTCAAGTCAGCAACTCTAAGTGATTCTGAATTGTCTGGGTTAAAGAGATCAACACAAGCATATAGGGATAAAGGCATTACAATGTGCACCAACCTCGTTGTTCTCTGCGAGCCCCTCCCTCACCTCCCACGACCACTCGTGGCATCGACCCCCGCCCTCATCCGTTAGAGTTCACTGTTGTGAGGACCAGCTGACCATGCCGAATCAGCAAATGTGAGGGTGCAGTGGCAGCCCAGCAGAAGGTTTCATGCTGTGAATGACGTGCTTGTGTATAATGAGTATCATCGGTGTCCCCGTCCCTCCTCCGTTTGCCTTATGTTATATGAGGAGGGGGTCGTTGACACTCACAGTAGGCCTTTATACAGTGCGTGGGTGTGGTCTTAGTATGAGGAGGGGGGGGTATATAATGGCTGAAAACGGGTGTGAGAAGCGGATTGTCTTTAGTTTTGGCGACAGCTGGAGAGACGACCCCCCCCAACCAGTGCCTTTTCACCACCAGGACCCCTCACCCATTGATGTATCTGTAAGCCCTTCGTTCTCTGCAGCTGAATGCAGCCTCCCTTCCTCCATCGGCACCATATTGCATTACACCGTCCCTCGGCCCTCCACGCTCAGCCTCCTCAGTGGGGTTTGTCATGACTCCACAGTCCTATTTTTAAGTTTCATTCAGGCTGGTGAGCATGTGTGCCCAGCCCCTCGTTCAGCAGGTGCTGCTTCAATCCAGCACTTCAAATTGAGCTGGATTTTCTTGCTAGTTTGTCATGTGCTCTACTGAAAATATATCAATTTATTCTCTTTATTGCTAGTGCTTCACAGGTTTCCTGTTCCCCTCTCTATTTGTAGCCCGTTCGAGACTCGGGTGTCGTGAGAATCTGTACCCAATAAAGTACAGTTAGGTGCAAGAGTTGAACGAACGTGGGAGCCGAAACAGAGTGCAGATCAATATTGACCCAGTCCACTCTGTTGTTGAGATCCATCCAACTCACCTGCTCACCTTAACTTGGCCTCAGCTTTTTGTTTGGACCATTAGGACATCTGCTGCGGCACTACTGTGAATGGACTTTGACTCTTCTGTGGCTTTTACCCATGATTTTGAAATTGATTTGCATTTGCGAGGGTCTTGGGTGTGTGCGATTGACCTCCAAGTCCAAATCTGTTAAGGGACAGACGTGTCACTGAGTACAGTGCAGCCTCCTCCATGTTGTGCACCGGCCTCATTTACTAACCGTGGTGACTGTTTCCTTGGACTGAGTTCTTTTCAACCTTTTCCAAAAGGTATTCGTCACTGCCATCTCTGTTTCACACTTCAGTCGCTTATTTTATTTGAACCACCATCGAAGGTGTGTACGAGCCAAGTGGCAATCTGGTGTGGCGCGGTGGTTGTTAGTCAACGACTCCGTGAGTTGTCCAAAGTCTCTCCTGTTACTAACAAGCATCTCCTCTGTCCTCCAGGCCCGGATCAAGTTCCCTGTTGACTACCCGTACTCTCCGCCGGCCTTCCGCTTCCTCACCAAAATGTGGCACCCTAATATTTACGAGGTGACTAACTGTACCATCCTGAAAACTGGAATTCTTATTCACGTGGTTTTGTGTATCAGAACGGGGATGTGTGCATCTCCATCCTGCACCCGCCAGTGGACGACCCGCAGAGTGGAGAGCTGCCTTCAGAGAGGTGGAACCCCACACAGAACGTCAGGTACTGCAGTCTTGTTCGTGATGGAGTCCCATGTGAGGGATCCTGAAATAGTCTGCCAATAAAATCTCAATGTTTTCAGTGTCACCTTCCGTCTCGTGTCGTCTTTCCTTCGATCACGTGACGCCTGACTAGCTTTCTGTATGAAAGTCGCAGGTCCACGATTTTAAACTTTATTTCCCTTCCTCCCAGGACCATCCTTCTCAGCGTGATCTCTCTGCTCAACGAGCCAAACACATTTTCTCCAGCCAACGTGGACGCTTCAGTCATGTACCGCAAGTGGCGGGACAGCAAGGGCAAGGACAGAGAGTACATCGAGATCATCAGGTAGTTGGACCGAACTCTCGGCTGTCGACTCGCCACAGCTCCGTCCCGGCTCATCTCTCTCCTCCTCCTCTTCTTCCCACAGGAAACAAGTGCTGGCGACCAAAGCTGACGCAGATCGGGACGGCGTCAAGGTCCCCATCACTTTGGACGAGTACTGTGTTCGCACCCAAGTGCCGCCCACAGACGACGGCTCCAACCTGTTATACGACGATTACTATGATGACGAAGACTTGGAAGACGAGGAAGAGGACGACGACGAGGACTGTTGCTACGACGAGGACGACTCGGGCACTGAGGACTCCTGACCACACCTCCCTGTCACGTCCTCCTCCCCCGTCTTCATTTTGGACTGAACTTTATCTCCTCGTCACCCCACCCTCGCCCCTCCTCCCATCCCTGTCCGTCACATGTGCAGTCACAGTTTGCACGCTAAAACCTGATGCATTGAAAAGAAAGCTTCGGAGGTGTTTTTATGTTTGCTCGATTATGTTAACTGGTGTTTGGAGAGTTTGCACACGCATCACACCACACAACATACATTTATGTACACACACACACACACACACACACACACACACACACACACACACACACACACACACAGATGACTGGAAAATGGTGTGCAGGCCATAACAGTGACACTGATCTGGAATGGTATTGGTGTGGCAGGCGTCAGCGTTGACCTTCAGAGTGCCTGCTCATCCTCAAATCCTCCTTTTTTTTAAAAAACATACAACTCTGCTTTGCCTTCTTTTGCCAAGTGATGTTGCCCAGGAAAATCCGGCAGAGGCAGACACTGAGCTCACAAGGTCTCAGGTGGAGTCGCTCGGCTGGTTTACAGCCACACCGCTCAGATGTGAGGGGAGTCTGGGTGCTGTTTGATCAAACTCAGACATGCTGCTGGAGAGGAGAAGAGCTCTGCTGCTCCTTAAATCCAATGTACTGTATTTTGAAACCCTATGCAGTCAGTGTTGACACCGACTCATATGAGCAGCATGTTAACTGTGACTCTGAGCCTTTTCAAACTGCCCACCAACCTTTGAGCTAGTTTGGTGTTGGCCTGCAAGACCGTGGAACAGAGGAGATGCTTGAATGATCAGCGTTTGCTGAGTGTGCGCCCTCTAGAGGAGGCTGTCTGCGGCAGCACGTGAAGCTGCTTGACAGCCATCTTGTCTTGCTGGAGTGAGTCTCAGTCTTCCACGACTGATCCAGGAGTGTATTGGTTTGATGAGTAACATTACAGCAGCTAACCTGTAAACACTGGGGGGCTCTGTTGCACAACTGAACTACCACTACCAACATCAGACACTGTTTCATACAGACAATGGAAATGGCTGTTGCGTGGCTGCATGCGTTTGTGTGTCTACAACTTGATGAATTGTGAGCTAAACTGTGAAAAGGAGTGTAGAAAGTGTTTTCAGGGGTGAGGGGTGATCTTGAGCATGAGCAGAAGAAAGTCTTTCTTCCATAGCATGCGGTCCTGACGTGTTCGTGGTGTTCGGTCGGCTCTACGTGTCCAGGGATGAAGGTGTCCACTTATCTAAAGCTGTTGCGATGGGGATGAGGGTTCTCTTGTTATTTCGGGGGCTTCTTTTACCGTGTGAGCTGCAATGTGTTTTTATTTTTTATTTGTTAACTCATTACTTTATTGAGCTTTTTAAAAACGGAAGGCGACAAATTCGAGCATTGAACCATCAACGTTAACAGCCCTCTTTTTTTTTTTTTTATTTAAACCTTCTGGTGTGAATGGAGATGAATTTGTGTCACATTACTGTTGTCATCTGTTTGTCGGCCTGTCACTGAGGAGAGAACTGAGCAGTGGGATGAGAAATGGGCGCCTCAGGAAACAACACACAGCTGAGTGAACTTGTTTAGCGTCGAAGGACTGTTTACAATCTCTACCTTGATATGCACATGTGGATTTTCTGACCATCACTTGAGTTTCTTTTGTGTCCTGTTGATACTTTCTTTTTTTCTTATGGTTTGTAAATCTATTTAAATTCTGAAATAAAGATCTTTATTAGACTTTGGTTAACCATTTACTGCAGTGGGAGGTGTGTTTTGACTGCGAGGTCAAAGGTCTCACGAGTTCTGCATCTCTCTCTCTTTCAGAAGCAGCAAAGCACTAACATGAGAGACGTTAGAGGTACGTGTCATGTTCCTTCTTTTCACTGTCCCTCGTTGGTTATAAACCTCTGAGGTTCTGTGTAAGGAAAGTCCATGAGTTGCTGTTAAGGTTTCTCTTTTCCTCTTCGACTAGGACACACAAAGACTTGGAAAAACTGTGAGGACCATTTGCAGTTTGTAAGTTCTGTCTGCTTTATCTTCGTCAGACTGAATACCTAATATATGTTCACGATATTGCATTTAAAATGCTAACATCGTAACTTAAAAAAAAAAAAAAAAGTAAAACTCAGTACATACACTGTATGTGTGCATGTGTTTCATGATGATGATGGCGGCCGTTTCGGATTGCCAAGTAAAAGCAAGTGGTCTTCAGTGAAAGAAAAAAAAAAACTTTTCTGAGTCTCTGATAGCTTGGGATGAATCCAAAAGAAATGTATGAGGAAATGGGCAAATCTTCAACTTACAAGAAAAGGTCCATGAATTAAGCATTTAATGTTACTAAGAAGAGACAAAATAAGCTCTCAAATGTTGCGTTGGTGCTCTTAGTTTGTCTGAGACGCATGGCAGACAGTAGGAATGTTTTCATTCTAGAAGTGCATCTAAGAGAACGTCATGTGGGAAACAAAAAAATTAAATTTAACAAAAAAAAAAAAAACTATCAACATCATGACACAACCATTTGTAAAAGGCCTGACCAAGATTAAATAGTCTGGTCGGCTTGCCGGGGATCATGGTCTTCCGTGACCATGGTCGACCACGCTGAAGTCACCAAGGAAACAACTGCCCCATTCATAAAGCTTATCTCATAAGGAAGTTGCTTAGTCAAGCCACCTGAAGGTCCTGCTGCCAGGATGTTTCCCCGTGGTCGTCCCATCATCCCGCAGCAAGTTCCTCTCAGAAACAGTGGGAGAAGACTCATCCCTGAGGTCATGCCTTCGCTCATATGGCGCCACCTGCTGTGCAAGACTGTCCACACTGTAGTTTTAAGTGTTACCCTGAACAATGAACGTTGTGATTGAGACACTTTTTCCACCAAGTTTGCCTCCGTTTCACTGCGGTGCTGATGATGAGCAAAGGAGTTGTGTAATGACACACACACACTTGGTAAAGACGTAAAGGACTTCCTGGTTCTTTCCTCACCAGGTCGCAGTAGTTCATTTGGCCTCTAGAGGGCAGCGATTCACTCGGAGGGAAGCTGATGCTTTCTTCCTTTGTAACAGCCATTGTTTCTGCTGCGCTCTCCGATCAACCCGTCGTCACTGGACTCGTCCTGTGAAGGAAGGAGGTCACATGTGACGTTGCACGTGGAAAGCAAACGACTCCCTGTCTAGATGTTGATATCTTCTGATCCACAGGAGCTTTGTTTGCTTTGTCTGTCTGCTCCATAGATCAGCTGTTGTGATCCGCCAAGCGTGCAGGTGTGTCACCAGGATAATCCTGAGACTCGTATCTTGGTGGTCATCTGTCCACTCACTAGGGGTTTCTTCATGTTATGATTCCTCTGCTCTGTTGCAAACAAGAGCCACTGACGTTTTCCACTGTGAATTATGACCTTGAGGTGCAAAGTAAGAGAGGAAAGCAGCTCACCTGAGCATCAGTCTTCATGTTACAATGGTGGGCGTCACTTGAAATAAACCTCCCTCTCACTTCTGCATTGCTTTGTCTTTCAGATGTGAACAGGGATTTCCCAGAGAAGTGAGAGGTAAGTTGCTCTTCTGCTGTAAACTTCACCAATGCTGTGTGACCTGGGTGGACCTCAGAACCACGCCCCTCTGTCTGCCTTGCGATGGTGGACGAATTGTTTTTGGACTGATAGAGAATTGGCCTGCAGAAGAGTGTGCGTGATGATATCTGTACCCTGCAGTCACCCTGGAAACCAGGGTGGTGGAGAGTTAAAGGATTTCCTGACACACTCCTCACTTGAGAGCGTGCAGCTGATCGTGTCCACCAGGGGGCGGCATTGTACTGTTGGGCTGACCAGAGTGATCTCTTTTTTTTTTAAAGGTTTCTTTTTTCCCCTTCTCTTTTTCCCCCCGAGGCTAGTCGACCTTAAGTGAACTTCACCAAGATGCATCGCGGGTCACCCTGAATTCAGCAGACAAACTGATGCTGCCAGGTGTGTGTCCTCCCATCTCTCGGTAACCACAGGAGCAAAACAAGCTTTGTTTGTTTGATGAAATGCTCAGTTCGCTGTGTTCCGATGCCATGCACATACTTGAAGTAAAAAGGGTTTCACTTCACATTCCTGGTTGTCCTGGTGTCTCATTCCCATCAGTAAGCAAGGTCCACAGAACTAGTGACGATGTCTCACCAGTAACTTGTGTGGTCTCCACCTGTTCATCAGCTCTTCTGAGATGTGTGTCACGCCTGTGTGCCACTTATCCCTCGCTGTTCAACAGTTTCATGATCTGAATTCAACATATTCATACTGGAGCGTTTGGCTTTTTTTCTATTTTTGAATAGGAATTACCTTGATTGTTATTACTAAACTTGTAGAACCTGGAGACACTATTGCAGATGTATTGTGTGTATCCTGGATTCATTCTCAAAATTTGAACTTTTTTTTTTTTTTTTCTAATCTCACTCGGTTTTCTTTCAGCAGTTGCTTTGTGTGTCGTGTGCTATGTTCACATGCTCGGGTTCCTTCCATCATCTTTCTCAGTGAAATGCCTGTGATGTTCTCTGTCATCTATCTCTACAGGTTAAATGTGGCTAATAGATTATTACATTTTCAAAATACAAAGTAACAGCGCCAAATGGCAAAAATGTGACGTCCACATTTGATGAAGGCGGGCGTCAGAGGTTCAGCCTTGTTTTCAGTCTCAGGCCTAGTTGCACGGAAACATCTGCTGTGGACTGTGCTCGTATATTTGAGAGGACTTTTGACCAGCAGACCCTCCATATGAGGCATTGGGTCCAATCATCCTTGAAAGTTTGGGCAAGAGTTCTTCAGTTAAAGCTTAATATTTGATTTGAAAGTCATAAAGACAATGGCCATGTTGGATGAAAGATGATGGAGATACCAGGGAAAAAAAGAAGAGGACGAGAATCACTGAGGTCCATGAAGGTGCTGAGGACATGAAAAGGTCAGACGTGAGTAGATGATGATTAAAGGAAACCTGTTGCCTAATGGTTCTCATGGGAAGAGGGTGCGGACACCTATTACAGTCAATGAATCAATGACGCCAATGCTGTGTTTGAGAAGCTCAAACGGCATGCTTGAAACTACCGCCGAGGTCTGTCGCCATGGTTAGCAGAGGCTCTTCATAGCTACCTGCTATCACGGCCTGTATGTCGGTGGAGCAAACTGATCCAATATCGCAGTGTTCATTTGGTTGCTAACCTGTTGGACTGTGACCACACTGAAGTTCAGAGTTCATTTCCAATTGCTGTTCGTAACAGCACGTGACGTCACACATGTCCCAGACATCTGAGCGGAAGTGGAACGCACCACGATCCCTCCTTGAGTTGATATCACGAATGGAATGCATAGATATGGCCAGCGCCCCACCCCCAGTCTTTACCGCACACACGTTGAGCTCCTATATACTACTGTTCATCGAATTTGTTACCAGTGCGGACAGTGTTGCCCTTTAGGCCGTCGCGTGTCAGATCCAAATGGAAGGTGAGCAGACAGAGGATCCTGCTCACTGACGCCGCTGACATTTGCAGCACTTTGAACTTCTACTGCGATTTGTGAATCCTTGCTCTGAGTGCTATCACTGGTGATAGCACCTCCAGCCTTATCAAGTCAGAGACATGATCTACGGGACTGTGATGCCTTCTCTTTCTGAAGGGTCTGAAGTTGGTATTCTGGATTCTCATGGTCGTACTACGGAGCCCTGGAAATGACATGCATTGTTTATTTTTTGGATGTGACATGCATGACTTTTATTTTTTTATCCCGAGACAACTGTTATCTTGAGATAATTTTTATCAAAATTTTTCATCACAATCGTAAATGTCAGCGCATCTCTGCTAGTCAGAATATTACTGACGGCTACATCTCGAGATAACTGTTGTCTCGGGATAAAAAACAAAAAGTCATGCATGTCACATCTAAAAAAATAAACACATGCATGTCACTTCCAGGGCTCTGTAGTACGACCACTACTGTGTGGCACCTGTATTTTGTCACTGCACGTTTCAGGGAAACCTCCACTATGAAGGTGTGAGGCAGTTTCTGCTTCATGCCCAAATGACTGTCTGCTCAGAGCGTGGTGTCGCAGGTGACCAGTCTACGTCACAGGTTTGATCTGGTTCCCTCGGTCATCTAGGACAAATTGAGATCCTGGACAAAAATGAAACAGATGTTCCGCCTGCTACTGAGATAGTGTCACCTTAAATTCCTTTGTGTACAAATCTAAGATTAGAGTGAATTAATTTCAGACAGGAAGGATCCATATGTCGGGATAGGAGTCGTCTCCTAGGCAACAGGGGGTTGGTGGATTTGCCGGGCAAGAACGGAGCCGACTGGATAAAAAGGGGATCAGTGACGTGCCTGAGTTCTTTCTGCATGAAAGAGACACCTGGAAGGCGACTGGACACCTGTGGAGAACAGGCGCTGTGAGAGGCCAGACTCCTCTCTGTCTTCACAACTGGACTGGAGAAAACGCAGCACAGTCCAAGTGACTCACAGCCACTGAGCTGCTTAATCGCTGGTGTGTCCAAGCCTTCATGGAGCAGGTGGAGAGCTTATATGAAGACGTTTGTTGCTGGGGCAGAGGAGACACTGTAACCTTTTCACTCCCTGTCATCCACTGGCTTGTGCAGGACGCTCATTATTTTCACTTCAGGCAAGTTAGCCATTCAATTCCCAGTCTAGCCCTTGTATGCCGACAACTAGTGAAATGAACACGTCAGACTTGTTTTTTTTTTGTTGAGTTACAGTGATCTATTTCAATTGATCTCTTGTCTGACAACTGTTAATTCTCTTGGGTTGAGCCTGTCTTGGTTTGGTATGAGGATAAAACTCTCAGACACATATGTGTTCCGCGTGTTTCACAGTGATTCACAAGTGACACGTGCAGGGCATAAATACATTTGGTGAGTCAAAAACAAGTGACTCCGATGAGGGACTTTGACTCCTGGTGGACAGTTCCGCCGTCTGTCCAGCAGATGGCGCGATAATATTTGGTGCTTTTGCGTACTATACTGTTGAACCCCAGCGTAAAATGTTACCTCCAGGCGGTTCAATGGACTGAAAGAACGGTTTCCTTCCTATTTATAACCCTTTACCCGTCCTCAGTGACGGTCCTAAAAGTGGCAGTGACTAAAACGCACGGCCGTTTGATGGGCTTCAAATAGCAATTTGACACATTATTAAAGTAACCCAACTTTTTTTTTTCCAATATGCGTCAATATGCAACGCTGAAGTCTGCATTTTTCATCAGCATAGGACACAAGAGGCGACTTTCCCAACGTCAATATATGGCGCCGCAGGAGTTGGTCTCCAGCTTGAGGGAACTCGCAGGTGGGAGTAAACCTGTGTCCGCTCTGCTCTCCAGGCGCCCGTGATTTCAGCAGGGAATATGTGTAAAAGGATGATAAAACTTCATGTCACAAGAATAACCATTTATGTCCACGTCTTTCCAATCCATCCTCCCCTAAAATAGTTCCTCTGTCATCATCAGACAGACGTAGCGCCTCATTAAGTTCAGCCATAAATAGATGGAAGTGAGGATGATGCCTGAGCTCAACTCTTAAGTTTTGACAGTTTCTCAGCCACCACTGACTTCAGAGTTGTCTGCTGCATTGTGAAGGATTGTTGTGACTCTCAGGTCAGCAGGTGACCTGCAGGATGACAAATTCTGCTAAGTGAGCTTGGAAAAGTCTTGAAAAGCCTGAAAGTAACCGTATATTGTAACATGCAAGGAAACCATTGGACCCAAAATATATCGACATTAATAACTATAGGATTGATCTGTTCAACATCATGACTAAAACATGTTATGGACTGAACTGATCAAACTTGCCATATGACTGGTACACTTTGGACTGAAAGTATATGGCAGGTTTTTGTGTTTCTGTCATGTATTTTCAGCCAGTTAATTCATAAATAAACTCAACTTGGCTCAGCACAGACTTCCAAGGCAACGGAAAGATATGAAATTACGACTGATCACTGCATCAGAGAGTGATCACTACATCAAGGTGAGGTGCACACAGGTGCAAATCTGACTGATACTGAGCAGCGGCAATGTCCTCTGTAGGCGACCAGAAGTGATTTTCTCTTATTATTTCACTATATGTTTGTTCATGTTTGGAGCTGCACCTGTTCAAGTTTATAAAAAATAAACAACTTTACGAATCTTTTTATTGCTATATGTGTCAGTCTTTTTACCTACCACAATAATATAAGATATTTAAATGAAAATAGCACAGGTTGAAGGGTTTTCTCTGCTCATTTCATGTGAGACTAAATAGATTAATCATTTACAGACCATAATTAACCACACTTTTTCTGTTACATCACGTGACAGCACGAGTAATTGGAAGGGGCGAGACATCCAGAGTAATATGAAACTGAATGATAATTAATAAGAGTTGCTGAACTGAGTATTGCTACCTTGCTGTTTGTGGTTTTTTTTTTTTTTTTGTCAGACTAACCAAATAATGATAAAGTTTTAAAGCACTGCTAGCACTTGATACAAACTATTCTCAAAATTGATCATATAAGGGAAGTAACCTAAATAAGCTAAAGCCAAAAATGTCATTTATGCTCACTATTTTGCAACAAGTGGTTGCTCATCGACTGCCACCACCAGCTAAAGCGATGTTTTAAAAGCAAAATAAATGTTGTTGAACGACTATGTTGTACAAGTCGCTCTTGCCTGAACAAAACTATGAAACTGAATCAGTAAATCTGAGGTCGGTTCATGTTTGTTTTGGGCTCTTGATGCAACACTCACCGGTCAAACGGGTTCGAGAGACCTGCGAGACTCATCCATCACCCGACGATATTCTGGCTGCTTCTGCGGAGAAAGACGCTCCGCTTGATCTCATTGGTCAGCTGGAGCTCCGAGCTGCCTATAAAAGAAGCTCCTGGAGCTGCGGAGCAGAGACCGACCGAGGACGCGCCGCATCGCCGAGAAGCGCGCGCTGGAGTCCGGCTGCGGAGCGCTGGTCGAGGCGAAGCAGCTGAGAAAGAAGGACTAGTGGGGATTGTGTCTCGTAAGTGACTTTTTACGTTTCCGTTTTAGTTAAAAAACAGCTGAAGTCTGTGAATTTAGAAGCCTGTCTGCGACGCAACAAGTAACACCTGTTGAGCTGGAATGTAAAGCTCAACTTTCCTTTTGAGTTTTTCCATATAATATTTTTGAACTGAGATTGTAATAATGTCAGAATTGAATGAAACAAAATAAAAACGTTTTCAAATACTTTTTTAAAATAACAATGATTCGACAGTTTCTGGTATTTCTAGCATTGTCATGGTTGGTGTTGGCGATGCAGGATTCCTTCAGATTTTCCCCAACTGCATCTATTTTTAGCAAGAAGAAAGAAAGAAAAAAAAAATCAATATCTCTAAATGAGAAAAGAGCAATAGCAATGATTCACTGTCATAAGCTGCTTTCATTCAAAATATGAAAAATATGCAGATAACACTATGGATTCAATAATAATAATAATAAAAGTCCAGTCAACATGTTGAAATGTTTGATGTTGCAGCAGCTGTTGGCATGTGCTCTCCCAGCAGACAAAGCCTCAGATAGTTATTGTCCTCCGTGTCATGTAATTGCAGGAACACCAGAGCGGCCCGGCTGCCTCTGATGGGACCATGTGGGTTCTGGATAAGATTCGTGGGTCGGTGGAGACCAGCGTGCTGCGTCAGGGGGAGAATGGAGATAAGAAAGGCGTCGCCCCCTCTTACAGCAACGTCCTCACCCCTGACAAGATCCCCGATTTCTTCATTCCCCCAAAGCTGGTCAGTTGCTCCCCAGAACCAGATGTTCTGACTGTGAAGCCCAAAGATGCTCTTCAGCCTTCCACCTCTGAGCAAACCAGCAGCAGTAGTAAGAAGGTCAGCAGCCCCAGAAGCCCACGGCTTGTAGCCAAGCTCACAGGAGACACCAAGAACCTGCTGAGGGCAGCCAATCGTCACATCATCCAGATTGAGAGTGCCGATGATGTTGTTGCCGGAGACACCAACGCAGATCCTCAGTCCCAGACCGCGATGTCCCTGCCTTACGTGGCCAAGACTCAAACCTCCTATGGCTTTGCAACCTTGAAAGAAAGTCCGCACACACGGCGTAAAGAGTCCCTCTTCCACTCGGACCTCACCAGTCCCATCACCTCCCCGAACGCCCAGAGGAAAAGCCCTGGAAAAGGCGGAGAAGTCGGCAACCATCTGAATCCTGGAGACTTCAACACCTCTCACATGAATCCATATCGATACTTCAGCGGCGGGGAGAGCGACACCTGCTCCTCGGCCGAGTCCTCTCCTTTCAGCTCCCCCCTACTGTCCCGCTCTGCCTCTTTACTCAAGATCTTCACCCACGAGACGCAGGCCAAAGTGGTGAAAGCCAAGAGGACGTTTGCGCGCCACAGTTCCCTCTCCACCGATGAGTGCAGCTCAGCAGAGCCCAGCCCCTGCGTGCAGCGGCGGCTCCACGTCCCTTCCTGTCACGGCAGCGCCGCGTCCTCTGACCAGAGTCAGCAGCGGGAGCACACCATCAACCTGCACAAGGGAGGGACACTACGGATCAGCGCCAGCTATGACGCCAGCATGTCCCGCCTTCTCATCCGGGTCCGAGCGGCGCAGAGTCTTTACGACAAGCATTTCGACATGAAGAGCATCAACTGCTGCGTGTCCGTCTACCTGAACCCGGGAAAGCTCCAGAAGCAGCGCAGCAACATCATCAAGAACAGCCGCAACCCCGTTTTCAACGAGGACTTCTTCTTTGACTCCATCAGCTCTGTCCAGGTGAAGAACCTGTCGGTCAAGTTCAAGGTGGTGAACAAAGGAACCAGTCTGAAAAGAGACGTGCTGTTGGGAGAGCGAGAGGTGGCCCTTAACAAGCTGCTGTCAGGGATCTAAACACACCTTCACGTTATGCATCAGACCAAGTAGAGGAGGTGAACGATGAGTTCCCTCAGTGGATGCACTTCTCAATAATCCGAGTCATTCACAGTATCACCTGATCAATCTTTCGGGACTTGACAACATATCCGCCTCAGTCCTTGCCTGCACTCTGCACGACCATGTGTAGCATGCTGTCCATAATGTGAGGTGCCAAATGTCGCCACCGCAGCAGCAGCACATGGCGCATGTGCCGACACAAAGAGGCTTTTGTTCACAATCGGCAGCTCGTGTGGATGCTGCCTCCATCAGGTGTGTGTGTGTGGTTAGAACACTAGTGTGAGAGAAATTGTAAAAAGCATGTTCTATAGATCACACTTCAGACGTATGCCTCCGCTGCAGCTCTGCAACGTTAAGCTAGAAATGCAACAGTCTACAGCGACCCATGTCTGGTCAGACTTATTGACCAGTGTCTCAGAAATCCATTTACCAGTGACTCGGTAAGATCTTCGCAATATTGCCTTTCTAATATTCCTATGTGTGACAAAGACACAGCCGCAACTGCAGTGGCCACAGAGATTGAGCGAGGGAAGCGCAACACAATAGCCAAACGTCTAGGGACTTACTTCAGGAAAAACTTCTACAAAATTATATTTTAAAAAAATCCTCCATCAAACATCATGATCATGAGCTCCACACTGCTGTGTGTCCAGCAGTGGTACAAGTGTGGAGCAGTGTATGACATGATGACATGTTCAAACTCCACTGAGTCAAACTGACCTACAGCGCCCCCTGCTTTCCTGAAGGCGATTATTTAGCAGGTGCATGCTGACATCATGCTACGTGATGGTTTTGTCATATGAATGAATGAAACTGTTCTTTTTGTGTTTAGAGCAATGGGTTGCAGGGTCATGCCTATTGAGAGTTGGCGTGGATGGTTGTTCTTAAAATGGCTGCTCAATCTTATACTTCTATCTGGTCTTGTAAATACAGTGAGAAAACATTCTTGACAGCTGATTCAGCTGAACCTTTGTCAAACTATGGAGAGCTCATGTAAATATATAAACTTATATGTATAAACTTTTGAGGAGGAGCTGATGCCTTCAGTCACTTCCGTAGCAAGAATCCATTCATTGTTACGACACAGATTTGGTAAGTTAAAACAACCAGGAACAAGAGTTTAGAAAGAAAATCTCTCAGGAAAGCAGCCATGGATTGGCCATGTCAAAATTGACACGACACAAACTCTCCTTTGTGCTTCATCTGATATCAGCTACGTTATGTCAGCAATGAATTTAGAAAAATAGCAGTTTTCACTCTCGACTGATGTTGACAGCATCTTCACAGGACAGACCACAACAAGACGTGCAGCATTTAGCTTTGTAGCTCAAATCGATGGTGTTCGACTCACAAAGACACACGAGTGATGTTGTGTATTTGACCTTTTTTTCATGATATGGCCATTAACGCATGCAAATATTGACTTCACACACACACCTTGATTAAAATTTGTGCGACTAGGCAACTGTGCTTCACTTGCCGAATGGGTTCAGCTGCAATATTTGAACCAGTGAAATCCTGAAGTAGCTTCATCATGAACTGAGCCTCTGTGTTCAGCCGCGGCGAGCACCCAAATGAAAAGTGTTATTGGCTGGCGACTGCGGCACCGCCTTGCCTGGCTAATAAAACTGAACATGAGGGTCAAGTCAACAGAATATATTTATGCAACTAGTCTCCTGCCGTGGTCACAGTGTTTGCAGTCGGCTAACAGCCCTGAGCATGTTACTGTTTCTATGATACTGTATAAATATTATTGGAAACGTGTGCGAAGCACCAGCGGCAGCTCCACGCTGACCATGCTGGTGTTTGCATGAAACCCAAAAGCCTTACGACGTGAGAGAGCGCATGTTTGGATGCGCATGTTCAATGTATAGTTTGTAAACTGCCTTTTGATGTTTTGACAAAATCTATGTTTGATGGATATAAAACTTTGAGTGTTGTGGGAAAAGAAATGATGCACCCGCAGGTTTGATGTGAGGTTTTTCTCACTCTTCCTCCTGAGAAATCGAAAGCGATTGCAGCCTCTGGTGTGCGGCAGCGATAGATTTGAATAAACCATCAGAGTGTTGCGAATTACTCCTGCGCCTTTATCTGGACTGTGGAAGCATCACCTGCTGTTCGTAGCATATTACTATCTCTACTTGATATAAACAGTGACACTGCTGGTGGACGTGGTTCTGGTCAGTGATCTGTCTTCAGTGCCTGCTCGTTCTTTTATATTCTATTTCTCTGGAGGTTTCTACTCGCATGTCTCACTTCTCTTGGGCGTGTTTGATCGTACTGTGTGGTCAGACTCTACACATGACAGTTATTGTACGTAAACTTTGTAGCTTGTCTGATAAAGTTGGGTGAAGTCAATAAAGAGTTTTCTGGCTCTTCTGAATGGGCTGCGAGTGATGTTTTATGATGGTCAAGCACACATTGTCTTTTCCTGTTACAGCTCCAAAAAATGGGGGAATTTCCAAACCATCTGTCCCTGTCTTTCAGAAAGTGTACCTTGAATTACAGATGCTCTGTTTCTGTTTCTGCACTGAATGCAGTGGAAGGGCAGGACGGCCATTAGGACAGGTACAGACCAACATGTGACCATGTCATTGGTTGACATTGAGTGACACCCTAGCAGCACTGGGGATGACGCTCAAATGAATTTAAAGTAATAAGAAGAAAATAGATGATCTTTTAAAATTGGATGCTAATGTCATTCACGGTGGTGCTGTACACAAAATATTGATTTTTTTTTCTAAAAATGAAAAGAAAAACACAAGGCAGCAAAGAAGTAACTCCTAATATGGTGAACTGCTCAGCGTGAAATTCAAATGTTGCTCTTTATTGAGCGACAAACACTGAGAAACTAATGCTTCAGAAACCTGACACAGGATAGTCAATCTCTGGAAGGTCATGAGGACTTTTGTTTGCAGAAAAGAGACGGTCCAGCAACACTCCTGCCTCCAAACTGCTGCACATCATAAGGCATTTACTGACTCCCTTTTCCTCCTGCGTGGTTCAGTCATGCCTCTGAAAGATCAGGAACCTTCCACCCAGCTCCATCAGACGAGACCAGATTCACCTGAACATGAACCCATGCTGCTTCCAATATGGCCGGAGGGGAAACCTCACCCGTCACTATATTCTCACATCTCTCTGTGGATTATCATGTGATTTCATCTATCTTCATTGAAATGATCAGTAAATCCATGCAAACTGCTGTTAGCTATTCATTTTGTGCCAAATTTAAATACTGTTCACGTGGATGCCCGAAGCATTAATAAGAAAAATATGTTCAAAATATATGAGATCTGGGACTTCAGGAGAATCACAGACAATTTCATTCTCTCAAATAATTCGGGTTAGTCACATATAGACTATGGGCAAATAAAGTACTTTACTACTACTGTGATAGCATGAACATATGTAGAATAAACCTGTGTGCACATTCATGAGTCGAGTGCATCGCTACGTCTGTGGCTGGTCAGACGTTCTGGCTGTGGCTCTCTCTCACTGACTCTGTGCGTTTGAATCTTGTAGAAAATGAATAAAGGAGGCCCATATAAACTAAACTGCCGGATTATTTACAATAACCCATTTAAAATGTCATACTGGCCATCACTCCCCCCACCCCCCGACCCCACCGTCCCTCCTGAGGCTGCTCGTCCTCCTCCCTCTTCTCTCCTCTGTAATTCTCATTTCTGGCTCCAGACTGAGCCCAAGTCTTGTTAATGAAAGAAATCCTCCCACGCAAAATGGCATTTATGAAACAATGCACAGACCCGCCAGTCTCACTGAGTACTGGGTGCCACTTTTACCCTAAATGATCCCTTGGATCCCGGCCTTTAATTGGCCGGTGGAATCACTTTGCCTGCACCATTAGCCTTGAGGAGGCGGACACTGTTACTCTGTCGTCCGCCTGTGTCACTTTTCACTCCCCTGCAGGGAACCGGGTCACACCAGTCCTCCCTTAGTTAGATGCTGCTGGGACTCCGTCTAAGATAACATGCCATAAAGCTCCTTTCCCTTTTGGTTATATGTGAAAGAATGAATATATATATATATATATATATATATATATATATATATATATATATATATATATATATATACACCAAATACATTCAACTTTCGGTAGTGAACATTTTAGCTCACATATTAGAGAGATTAAAAAGGAGCAGCGAGAAGAACAGTTATTACAATTTCTGACTTTTATTCCTCTTTTCCTGTACCAGTGGTTAGGTGGAACTGTCAATTGTGTTACTGTGAGTCAGTTATTCCCATATTTAGAGTCTCATCTCAATAGTAATCTTACAGTTTCAAATACATTTTCTTGCATTTCCTCATGTTGTTTGGATTCCACAGTTTTATTTTATTTTTTGTCATTTATGAGAAATAGATCCACAACTGTCTCACTGGAGATCAGCGGTGAAAATTATTTTTAAATGGTAATTCTAACTATTTTAGATCTGCTGTATGGCCTCAACAAAAACAACCAAAAATGCAATTTATGTTCCACACAAAATTCTAACACAAATGTTATTTTTCCTGATTGTGTTCCGTTTCTCTCCTCAGTCATTTTGTCGTGACCACCTATTTTCCTTCATGATTTTTTTCTGAATATATTCATTGTGTTTCTGTGGTTCCATTTTCCTCACAGATGTATACATGTGCCTGAACACACTTTGTCTCCTGGTTCTGTTCACTCACTGTAAACTAGTTGGTCCTCATGAGGCCTCATGTGAATATGAGTTGCTCACCCCCTCATAGATGAAGGTGCCCCTGTTTCCGTAGCTGACTGAGAAATGAAATCACTCAATAGCACACTGTAGTTGGAATAGTACTGCAAGTGTGAAACAGTGTAGTATACAATGTATGTTAGTTGTTTCTTGTTTTTTCAATTTTTGGACCGCGCCAGAACCACCATGACCCAATGATTCACCTCTTAACCATCTTTAAAACATGAAAAGCACAAAAGATGATCAGGAATGGGTTTGAATTTGGCGTGCATCCTGTAATATATAGAGTCAGGAGGTGGTTTTGATGTTCACTTCATTGCCCGTGCACTATCCAATACTTAGTCGGCACGACGAAGCCGGTGTCGATGGAAGACTCTCCAGGCAGTCGTACAGAAGACAAAAGCCCCAACACACTGTGCCTCTCTCTGAACCAGCTGTTGCCTTCCAGGACACTTCATCTGCCAACGTTCATATCTGTCCTCTGCTGGATGTCTCTCACAGCTTGTAAATTGATTTATAATTCTGTCCTCTGCCGAGGAACGGAAGCGTGGGGGTGTTACGAGACACAGCAGCGGCACTGAAGGTATGAATCCTTGAGCACTGGAGAGCAAATGCGATGGGGGCAATTTTCCTCCCCAGCTTTCATGACTTCAGGGAGGAAAGGTTTAGAACTGTTATTGAGTTCCAAAGAGTTACCATGGCAACCGTCGGGGAGAGGGTTTTCTTTGTGATGGAATGAAACAAGTGTGTGTGTGTGTGTGTGTGTGTGTGTGTGTGTGTGTGTGTGTGTGTGTGTGTGTGTGTGTGTGTGTGTGTGTGTGTGTGTGTGTTGAGGAAGGCAAGTGAAACTGCTAAGCTTCAGTTTAATTGTAGCTTTTCCGCTCATTTTTGTCGGTGGACATCATGTGGTCCACAAATGCTGTGCGTACCACTGTATTCAACTGTTGTTATGAGGCAGGTACCAGTTATCTTAAAGTCATGAGTGACGATGTCCACAGTGAGAAAGATGATCCGACTGCGACTATTCACATCAGATCATCTGGAGAAGGTGAAGGACTGACCCTCTCACACGTTTGATCATAGGCGTCTGACTCAGTCACAGCGGAGCCAGACTGAAGTGTGCAGTCCCTGGTTGGACAGTTATTGAATGGTGTGCTTCAGTGCACATTTGATTCAGTAATACTGAAGCGCCCAACTGCTGCGGTGCGTTTTGGGACATCCTAAATTCTAAAACGGAATCATTAAATATGGCGTAAGTGACTGTTTTCACCACCTGCAGAGGAAGTTTTACTTTTCGCTGATTTCCTGAGGAGGTCCTGAATAACTGGTAGGTGTGGAATTCAGAACTGCCACCTGCCAGTCAAGGTCATTTCGGATGGCTGAGAATTCATTTATCACAAAAATGTCAATTGTTTTTTGATAATTCTGCTATATTTTTTGGAAATTGAGTTTTATTTCATTTTTTAAAATCTGGATGTCATGTGACTGTACTGTATACCACTCATGATGTAATTTTGTAATGCCCATTATAAAGGCCCATATTGCACTGCAACAGTAAGAGCCCTCAACAGACTTAAATTTAAATCAAATTAAGGTGATCGCATTTTAGACTAGGGAACATTTATAACCATAAACAATCTTAGCAGCAGAGTAGCCTGTCACTATTCAGTCATTATATATCATCAATAAAATATCTGGTTAAGTCTGACTGCATTTTTTGGTCACCCAAAGTTCACTCTAAACAAGATCATAATTTTATTTTTGGCAGTAAATAAGCAAATAAATCCTTTATTAATGGCTGATACGTGTTCCCCAAGCTAAAGTGTTACCATTTGGCTAAACATGGTCACATGCAGGATATTCAAGTCTTCTGTATTATGAGTTGTGTCTCAACTAGAGAACATATTTTGAACGGCTGCGCCACAGAACAGCTGTCTCCTCTGACCCTCTGTGACCATGTCAAGACTGACTTCGCATTAAAGCCTGCAAACCTCCAGCTGTGAGACAGGCTAAAAACCGGTGGTAACCACGCTGTCAAATGTGTCTCAGTTACCACGGCAACCCAACAGGTGAAGGGGGAGTCAAGATATTTACAGGCTGCACTGGGAGATTTTGGCAGTCGGTGAAGCAGGGAAGGCACACCTCAGGGAAATGTTGAGGACAGAAAATGAATGAATGAATGAAGTGAAGTGGACATAATCTGGTTCATTAAATGAAGAGAAGGTCTCCAACTCCGATCGATAGATCAGTGAATGATGTCGGTTGCTGAAAAGAAAAGTATCTGAGAACGATTCTGAATGAAGGACTTCCACTTTTATCCGCTGACAGAAGCACACAGCCACACCTTGGTGTGCTCATGTTCACGTGGGTTCTAATACAAATATTAAAGAGCGATTCACAGTGTGAGTATCGCCAAACAGCTGACAGGAGCATGTGCCAGGGACTCATTAAAAGCAACAGCAAATTAGACTAGATAATGCAGTTTCTAGGAAATTGCGTGCGAATGCGCCATGACGCGGCCGTGTGGCTCTCATGTTTGTGTGTCTGTGTTTAATGTTTCTCTCATGATTTTCTTTTCCCCAGTCTTCTGGACTCTGAGTGGCAAGATCGTTCCTCCCGAATAAACACGGATATCTTAGCAGCAGAAGCAGATGGCACAAAAATGGGCGCAGAGTGAAAATCCTGAGGTCCTTCGTCCGTGACCGACCTGATTTTCATGTTCGTAAAAGTTGCTGTTTTTCTGTGATCCAGGTGTTCCGCGTCTTAATGGCAGGCAACAGAGCCAAAACCCGCTTTTGGCAGCACAATTCTTGAACGTTGTTACAGGTTTGCTGAGCACATCATATGACACATGTGTCTACAAACCTAGAGGAAAACACATTTTCTTTGACGCCCCATTTTCTCACAGCTGACTCAGTCACTTTTTTTATTTATTTATTTATTTTTAGTTTTTTTTACAGGGTCGATACCTCGAAAACTTTAGGAGGGATGGGAAGCAAAACATGTGGCGGAATAATATATGATCACTATCACACTATGAAATGGCACAGCAAACAACTATGTGACTATCAATGTATTGTGTGAATGGCCGATAGATAATCCTGCCAACTGCCAACCCACAGAGCACCAACCAAACCTAGCAATGAAAGAACTCTTCCGGACAACTGACCAAGAGATACATATTGAAAAGCACTGACTCTGACCACCAAACCCCCCAACAAATCTAACCCCCGAACTCTTATCTCAACTCTTACTTGATGACTGTGCTGCCATGGGGAAATGTTGGTTGAAAAAAATGAAGGTACACTTGTCGTGACTGGAACATCAAGATATAGTATGCTGTAGTCAGAAAGTTTGTGCATTGATAGAACAGTGATAGCTTTTTTTCAGAATGTGGATGTTGTTTTATAGTGTTGTAATCGAGACCACCAAGCCTGAGACCAAGTCAAGACCAAGACCTGAGTATACCAAGACAAGACAGTTGAAACAAAAGTTTCCCCTCCTGCAGCGTTTCCTGTAAAAGGATGGCTGGGATTAGATGGAGGTGTGGTGATCTAAAGCTCTCGTTGCAGTTACTTGTGATGTTACTTGCCAAAAATGTGGGGGTTAAGCTCATGATCACATGTTGCGATATAAAATTGAGTACATAAGGAGCACCACCCCATGTCTTTGCCCTAACCTGAGCCATTGTTTGTTTTTTAACAACATCCGTTACAGGCGGGTTTATGGAGTCAGCAAATGCTGTGGGAGGGAAACATTTCACCCAATGAAATCCTAATGCATTGCTCAATGTGGATGGCGGACTTGTGCATCACCCTTAACAAACATTAATATGTCTCGCCTTAGGAGTGTGAACGTGTTGTTGCGAACGCAACAACATTGCCATGCGCCACTTGCTATGTTAAATTCTGTTTATGTTCAGTAGATTACTTTCAGTTTTATTTTGATAGTGTTCACTGCGTCTTCCTGTTTGTGTCTGTCTTGTCTTGTCTGTCACCGTGATTGTCACCATCTGTGTACTTGCTTTGTTCCCTTTATATATCCCTCCGATTCTCCCTGCGTATGTCCGTTGTCAAGCCAGAAAGTAAAGTCTATGTCCAGTGGAGTCAGGTAGAAATGACACGTATTCTTCACCAGCGAGTATTTCTGAGTTCTGACCTCGAGAAGCGCTTGCAGTATTCATTATTCTGCATTTTTGGATCCACCTCCACGAGTGAGCGTAACAAACATCTCTTGATGTCACTCACCCAAAAGAGCACGATTGGCTGGATACAGATTATTTTTGTTTATTGAAGAGAGGCGAACGTCCATATTGTTGAAAGGCTTATTTAATGTTGCTTGTACGTGCAGACAGAAGCACGTCTTCACATTTGGAATGTTGTCATTGGCTGCTGCATGAAAGGAAACCGGGACGAGACACTTCTTCTGCCAGGCCTCAAACGTGTTCAGAGTGAACATGTCAGTCCTGATGATCTCTGTCTTGTACCCTGAGTAAACACTCTGGCTGGCTGGTCACTTCAGTGCTTCCTCATGAACAAACAGTTTGTCAACAATCGCGAGCGCTCTTTGATGCCCGATGGCGCTTTGAGTCGCCCAAGCATTTGTTCCCTCCAGATTAGTCAGACCTGATAAGAGCGAGAAGGAAATGTGCGTGTGTTTATACGTGTTAAGCATCAGCCGACATACCTCGTGGTTACCATGACGACTGGCACGCAACAGACACCTGCGAATTAACATCAGCCCCAGCGCACAGGGGTCCTAATGAGAGAGAGCGAGGGAGAGAAAAGCTCACCGCCTGATCCCGCCTTTATCAACACACCGCTCCATAAAATCAAAGAGAATTCAATTTTGAACACGCAGGTGTCGGATGAAGAGACAGAGGCCAGTGCTCTCAAGGCTCAGCACCAAAGCTGGAATCACAAGGGTGGAGCTCCATAGACAGTGAAATGAATTGTCATGTCTTCAGCAGACGTGAACACACCTGTGTGACACAAGCGCTCAACTCACGCAAGATTCAGATTAATGTGCTGCAATAATCTCCCTCTCTGTGTTATTGAAAGGCCGTCACTCATTAGTTGTGTTGACGCTGACTGTTAAATCCTCTTAACATCACTGGTATCACTCATCTTCACATCAACGGAACACTTTGAGCATTATCTCGATTACAGAAAATACGTTTTAAATTACAACAAATACGTTCTCAAATATAAATATGTTTTTTTTTTTATGTACTCATCAAATATTGGCTCACGACAGCACCCAACAGCAGTGTTCCCCTCGCTTCATCCCGCTGATTCAGTGAATTGCGGGTTTCCACGGGGCTGTCAACTCTCACGCAAATGGAAGATACTTTGCGGTACGGTGGTGGACCTCCACTCCGCTTCACTTCTGTTGTAGTTGTTCTCCTGTCCACTCAAATCATTACAAAATCAGGAAGTCTGATTTTGCCTGACGTTTTTTTTTTTTCCTTGAAGAGGTAAATGAGGAAACGTCAAATGTCAAATGCTCCCGTGGAGATGATTCTCATGGAAACCTTGCAGGGTGCTTATTTAGCAAGCCCATGATTCTGATTATTGAGAGCTACTGAGTGAAAAACCTGCTGAGATGCGGAACAACTACTTTTTTTTATCTTTGCAGCCTTTTGCAAGTACAGGAAGTGTGAGAGGAGACGGATGGAGGCGTTGTAATGCACCTTCAATGGATGTGATCCTGCAAATGATTTTTCTAAAAGGGGCTTTCAACATTAACATTATCATTGTTATCTTTTGCCTGTACTCATGGGCTCCTCAAGGTCTCCCTTCCAGGTTGACATCATAACTTCTCAGTGCGTATTTGGGTCAGTCAAGTCCTTTAAAATGGGATTCTTCGTTTCACCTCCTCCGGTGTGAGGAACTGAACAGGTGCATTCTGAAATTGTTTGGTTCGTACATACAGCGTTATGACCTTTAAAATGTTCTTAACAAGCTTCAGTGGCAAATAAAATCTAGAATTCGCCAATTGACGTGACTGATATTCCAGAAAAGCCAGATGTTGCCAGGCTGCGGCTGTGATTTTGCCTCCTCTTCAGCTCTGCGTCAGACTCACCGAGACAAGATCGTGCAAACCTGTTATTTCACTCCCTCTCATCGAAGCCGGCCCAGACTTTATTTAGCTTTTAACGTTCGTGTGACGGTGCACTTGAGCATGTAGCTTGCTAGTCAGGTGATTTTCATAATCTGATTTCCTGAAGCACGTATTCTTTCTTGCTCCTGAAATTAGAGCCTTTGTTGTGGTAATCACTGCCTGTGTCTCCGCCTCGATCCCCATCACTGCCTTGGTTACCAAATCTGCCAACAAGCTTCCTCTTTCCCTATGTTGATGTCATGTTCTCTGCCCATTGAAAATGAAATACTTGCGTTTGTCAACCCAAGATCCCAAAGGAATATTCACACATATAATCCTATAATTGCACAGCTTCGGCGGCGCCTTCCCTCTGGCTCAGCACAAGGCAGAAGACTCCTGCATCTACAGCTATTATTATACATGTTATTAATATTTCATCCAAATGCATTGTTGGTAAATATAAAATGACTAGTGTGTGCATCTTACTGAAGCAATCTTGATACAATAATTTGTTTCTGTTTATGAGCTTTTGTGACTTGAATCAATAAAAGGGCTGAAAAGAGTTTTGAGGAGAGGATGTGGTTTGAAGATCATATGTTGTTGTGTTTTTTTTTTTTTGTACTAACAATGCAGAGCCAGATGGTGCGCTATCCTAGCTGAATCTTTGTTCTGAATTTCAACTACTTTTTTTTCATCTCTGCAAACCTTCGCTGTACAGCATGGCAAATTGGGCTGACCGCAAGATCAGAGAGCACGATATGTTCCCAAAATGCTTCGCCCAGTGTGATGTTTGTAAACAGCACAAGCACATTCTTAAGTGGTTCCTGTGGGCCGCATCTCTGAGTCAGACGACAGTTGGCTCCCCTAAAATGTTCAGAGAAACCTCAATTTAACGATAAAGTAATACGTGCTTTAAAGGCAAGCAGCAGCCATCAATAGATGAATAGTGTGAAAATACATGATTGTTCATTAGAACCAAAGAGAAAGGACTGAGACTGAGGTTATTTTCTGCTACGGTCGCTTTGATTTTACAGCAGCAATGCTGACTTGATCTGAAGTTCCAGGATGCAGAGAAGGTGGGGGATTTGAAGTACCTAGGCTCAACTGTCCAGAGCGATGGAGAGTTTGAGAAAGAGGTGAAGAAGCGGGTGCAGGCAGGATGGAATCATTGGAGAAAAGTGTCAGGTGTGATGTGTGACAAAAGGGTGTCGGCAAGGATGAAAGGGAAGGTGTACAAAAGGGTGGTGAGGCCAGCAATGTTGTATGGTTTGGAAACAGTGGCACTGAGGAAAAGACAGGAGGCAGAGCTGGAGGTAGCAGAGATGAAGATGCTGAGCTTCTCTCTGGGAGGTAGCAGGATGGATAGGATCAGGAAGCAGTAGATCAGAGGGACAGCACATGTGGTCAGGTGTTTAGGAGACAAAATCAGAGAGGCTAGATGGAGATGGTTTGGACATGTACAGAGGAGAGAGAGCCAGTCCATTGGTAGGAAGATGTTGAGGTTGGAACTGCCAGGCAGAAGGTGGAGAGGAAGGCCAGGAGGAGATTGGTGGAGGTGGTGATGAGGTTTGAGACATGAGGTTTGTAGGTTTGAGAGAAGAGGAAGCAGAGGGCAGGGGGAGATGGAGGAGGATGAAGGGAGAAGCTAAAAAGAAAAGAAGATGTTGACTTGATCTAAGAAGTCAGCGCCATCTTGGAAGCAGCAATTTTGAATTTTAACTTTAATTCATGTCTTTGTGCGAGTGTAGAATATAATTCTCCAAAGATCATATGCTTAATGACAGTATTGCACTTTTGTAACAAATAGATTAGCTGAGTAAAAGTGACTCTCACTCTGCCAAACGTTCAAATGGCAACATCACTGTGTCTTTTGCCAGCAGCAGGATGCGAATAGTCACATTACTATACCTCATCTTAACTGTTGGAGTTTATTATCAAAGCCCAGCTGGTTCTATTCACCAGGTCACGTCTCATCTCTCTAAGAAACAAATGAAAAACAATCATAAAGTCAAGGTTTGGAATCAGATCAGTTCGTTTCTCGCCTCAATTCAGGCTGAAGTCTGAGACAAATCGCTCCGCCACACAGCTGGTTCAGAAGGGATGCACACCTGGGAAAGTGGGGGGGGGGTAAAGATAGAGATCACCTCCTCCATAACTGGTGCACGGAGGCAGTGTTTCTGCCACAGCTTAATTGACTGATGAATAAATCAGCTCCTCTGGTTCAGGTGAGCATATTGGACCGTTATTTCAGATGGTGAAATTGTTACTTGCAGGTAATCGGTCATGAACCCTCGCCGCACAGCTCATCATGAAATAAACACGAGAGGAGGAGATAGTTCAGACCCAATTACTCCACACTGCGGCGTGAGTGAACACTGATATCGCTCAGAGTTTTGAGGAACTCCAGGAGTTATTGTGAATAATTGTGACCGTGGAATCAAGAGCCTTCGATGTTATCACTCGTGTCTTTTCCACCTGCTAATCAATCTGTGTCTGGCTGCAGATTCCGGGGATTAATTTGAGGATTAGATCCAGCCTGAGCTCTGCTGGGTGCTGAGGGTCGCGGCTCTGACTCTCAAACCCGCAGCAGATAAGCCAGTATGGATTGAGCCTGATCTACATGAGAGATAGAGACAGACATCTGCGTCGGTGGCTTCCACACTGCTCTCAGTGTTTTGTCCCGAGGTTGATCTCTTAGGACCTTTGGTTCAGGAGAAGTAAATGATAGAATGATACAGTGGTATCTCAGTTCTCGACCACAATTCGTTCCAGACGGCCGTTCGAGAAGCGATTGGTTCAAAATCTGGATCGATTTTTCCCATTACAATGAATGGAAAAAGAAATAATGTGTTCCAAGCCTTAAAATAGGCTTTTGTTGGAGTGAATGTAGAGTGTCTGCTGCAGGTGCGCTGTTCCTCTATGTGTGTGGCCGCTGCATGTGGGAGGGGTTGCCGAGTGAGTGACGTCTCTCCAGAAGTGAAGAGCTGCCCGGTGCGTGTCCAGCTCTGAATGTGCGCTTCTGTGCAGTTTGGCTGTGACAAAGTCATAAACCAAGTCACGCTCTGTCCCAGACTCGCCTCATCCCTGTCCCAGCTCCAGCCCACAACAGGACATCAAACCCTGGAGTGAGCGCTCCAGCCTCGGAGGTGTGGAGAGCACCTCCCCTGTGACACTCTACCACGGTCCAGTGTGGAGACAAGAAAGGTTTTACACCTCAATATGAAGAAAAAACAGTCAGTAAATGTAGCTAACGGGACACGTCTGCATACAGAGGCTGCATTATACACAATAATAAAGCACATCGTGGGTCAGCAGACCCAGCAGCTTTTTTTGGGCGCGTTCGAGTTGTGGATTTTCGTTCCGAGAATTCCGGGACGTTCCAAAACCGAGGCACCACTGTATGTAGGAATACAAGTGGAGGTCTGTCTTAAAGAGGCCTTATTCTGCAACTTTTTTTTTTTCAAACAAATTTAGTATTAAAAGCAAAAGTGACACACTTTTCATCATGGCAAGACATTACTGCAACAGTGGAGCTATAAGCACTTATAGTGCAGTCTTAACTGAAACGTATGAATCACAGAGAGTGAGATAAAAAGACCGGCATCCAGACACTAAGTTCACAAGTTCAGCTAGGAGATGTGGTATCTGATCAAGCATCTATCTTCTCTGCTGTTCTAACTGTGCACAAACCTTTGGTTCAGTTTCTTTACCCTTTCACAGTTGTTCCGATCCAGATGCACATTGATCTAAGAGTGTCATCTGTCATCAGATGTTCTCACATATTCTTCAACTCAGGATTAAGTTGTTTTTCCTGATAAGAAAGCCAAGGTGATCAGGCATTATCTTTCTTATTGATCCAAGATTTCCCTCCTCTCCATACTCTAAACATGTTTAATGTGAAAACAAGTGGCAAGACATCATTGCTACGATGTGTGTATTACAGTACATGACTGGTTTGAATGATAAAGACAAGAGTACAAGTGGCTGATGTGGGTTCACTCATGTGGGTCAGTTCCTTGTTTCAATATCAACATCTCTTGATAGTGTCCATGATTTATCTTTCTATTTTTCTTCTCATATTATTATAATTATTGTCTTTGTTCAGTTGCATTCTGGACTGCTTTCTGGAAGAGCTTTGTACGCGCACCCCTAGTCTGTCCTTTCGTGTTCATAGAGTTCTGATGCGTCTTCTCTCTCTCAGTTCCTCGCTGTTGTCCTGACTACAGAGGTCTGCGCCTCACTGGCTGTCTGATGAAGACAGGAAAGGGTGATGGAGAAAAGAGGTGGGGGGGGTGATACTGCGAGGGACTGGGGGCAGGACAGAGAGTGGAGGCAAGCAGTCGGGGTCGTTTCATGAGAGACAGAAGAGCAGCAGTGAGGGAGAAAAGTTTGATCATTCTTTTTTTCCCAATGGAATTTGCTTTTTTCACAAACAGTTCACCTGCTGTGTGGTAACTTATAACAATCACCGTAGTCGCAGTACCACTCTTTCGACTGATCATTTTGAGTCACCTACAGGGCAGACCTGATCAACCAGTTCTTCTCCAGCTGCAATGTCTGCAGCAGCTGTTTAATAACCCTGTGGCTGCCACTGTCATCTCCTCTACGGAGCCTGCAGACTCCACAAAGTCATTAGGAGAGCGGGAATGGTAGCGGGAGACCATCTGGATACTTGGTGGAAGTAGCACAGGCCGAGGATGCAGAGCACATTTTTTCCACCTTTGGCAACATCTCCTGCATGTACAAAGAACTTGCCTATAAACTATTTCTTGGATCTGCCTGGCCGTCCACTGTACTTCAACCATCAATATTTCATATTGAAAGAGACGTTGGAGCAGGAGTGGCGACAAAAATCAATAACAAATCATGTGCTCATTACACATCGAGGCAGTCCTCGACTGGAAAAGGTGCTTTCGGTTTGATCATCCTGAGGTAAAGAGCAAAACTCTGTATTCATGTGTGACAGATTTAATGTGCAGAGTAGTAAAGTGTACAGTACTTCCTTGCAGTATTCAATTCAATTCACTGAGAAAACAATCACTTATCTGGAAGAACACAGGACCACAGGAACTTCGAATCGAGAAGGACAAAGTGCTCTACAAGTCACAGATGACAATAAGGTCTACGTGAATAAAAACTAGTGGTGGGACTTTAACAAGTTAATTACGATTTATCAATTACAACATGATTACGATTAATTAATAACCAATAATTATAATTTAATAATAACTTATATTCAAAAAATAACTTAAAAATAGAGTCATAATAAAATGATATAATTTAATTTAATTTAATTGAACTGTTTGCTCTCCAGACAACAGGGAACCTTTGTAAGTGCAGGAGTTCCTGGTCCACTGATCACACCGAGGCACAAGACACGTGGCAGCAAGGATGAGAACAACAACAACAAACATGGAGGAATCCCTGAACAAAAGCAAACAAAAGCATCTGTTTGCTTTGGTTCAGGGATGTTTTTCACAACACAATGGCCAGGGTTCCCACTACTCTGAATGGACTTGAAATTCTTATAAAATTGAAATTCTTATACAAGACATTATAAGAGCATTAGTTTTAATAAGGTGATATAAATAAAAACTTGAATATAGCCACCATCGTGGTTTATTGTGCCATTGTCAAACTGATGCAAAATAAACAATATTTTATTTTGTTGTTGTAAATGTATGTATGGGTCCATCATTTAATTCAGTAATTCATTCAAATTGAAAAATGTGGCAAATATTCTTATACCATTACACTGCGATTAATTGAGATTAATTAATCACAAATTATTTTTTTCAATCAAATCCCACCCCTAATAAAAATAAAATCATAGTCTACTTATTTGGTACTGGAGCATTTTTGCTCAAAGGTGAGGGGAAGTATAATTTCTTCTCTCATGGAACTGATGAATTATTAGCATCACAACACAGATTTGCTGCCAGATTTACCGACTCACACTCACACCTGTCTTGTCAGGTGTCAGAGCTCAGCGATCGGATCTGATGTTTTTAATTGGCTCGCAAAGAGTTGTTTGGAAACAAGGAAAGCATTATTCCAAAAGTGTGGAGCCCAGTCAGCGGCAATAGAGCAGGATGTGTTGCCTCTGCTGTGTTCTTTACTGGCATTACATTAGTCCTGCTGGAGCGCAGCTCCCTGTCCGTCCTCTGGTGTTTCCATCCAAACATCCAAGTTACTTTGCACGGAGCCTCAGGCAGGAATTAGCCCTCCGACACACCGTGGACAAGAAGACTGCTGTAGCACCCAGAACACTTGATATTCACCGACAGCTGGGGACATGACCTGCAGCTCATTATTCAGCATTTGTAAAATAAAGTGCCATCATTTATCGCGCAGGAACTGACCTTAATTAAAATGTGCCGGGGTGAGTTTGGACTGGCAGCAGGGACGAGCGGTCGGAAGCTGAGCAGAGACAAATGTTTGACGGAGAGACTGTGATTACCATAATTATGGTTTTCCAAAAAAGACATCGCTTTCATCTGCTGAAAAGCAAAGAACAAACCTTTATTCCTGGAGCAGTTTCTTCTTAAGTCAAGACAGGATTGCATGTTCTTAGCTAACTTAATGTAAAATAAGACAGGTAAAAATGAAATATGATATGGTGAGGTAAAGTAAAACCATAATAATCCAGATTTAGTTGCTTAAATGTGATGGATGGGTTTAGCTAGAACAAGATCAGCAACACTGAGTTTAGCAAACCAGGCAACTCTTCCAAGGGGCAGTATGTCATAGCTAATGAAAAACTTGAAACTTCCTAACCCTAGCTGGCTTCTTCATGTTGTCTAATTTGTGTGTAAATAAAATGAAAAAAAGAAAGAAGTGGAACAAATAAAAGAAAACAGTATAACATGGAAACATTTCCTTTCACTGTTCATATGCGCAAATTCACAAAGTGTCCTGATCCATAAGCAATTAAAGTTTAGGGCCGCCAGGAATTAATATTTAATAAGTCTGCAACTGCCATGCTTTTTATTGGAAAAATTAGTAAAAACAGATAGTCTTGCTTTTATCCTTACATTGGTCTCCTGTTGCTTCACATTTTGCACAGTAAGATTGTTATTTAACAGCACTTGTTATGGTGAGATTGAGCCATTTTTGAAGGTTTTATTTTGTCTTTTTCTTCTATTTGCCTCACCCACCCACACGAGTCTTCCAGGCATGCTAAACCAGCAGCATGACCATGCTGTGGCCACTCCTCAGACTGGGGACAAAAGAAAGCTGTTGCAAAAACACGCATGTCCTGTCAGCCAGATGCCACAGATGCCGACCCTTGTGTGGGAGCTTGTGCTGGATGCTGGACTGTCACTGTCACAGAACTGTTTCCCTGAGTTGGGAAGCACAACTTTCACCCACATGTAGACCAGGTGCGTCCACCAGGGGCTCAAGATTTGTCTGAATTATTAGGGTCGACCCCTGGTGCAACAAGAACCATATAAAATTTAACTTCAAATTTCACCTTGTGCATTTGTAATTTTGTTCAGTTTATTTTAATGTTGACACTTGTCTGTTTGCTAGCTGGGCTAGGCTCTTCGTTGAATTTCAGTTCTATCCAACCATCAGGCTACTTCAAAATGACTTGGTAGGCTGGATTTCCCGCTTCTATATTTTACCTCATGAGCTTGGCTTAATATATCACTGAGTCTGAACCTTCCCTTGCTGTCCACAGCTCAGTGGAAAATTCTATTACAGTTGTGTTCGCTGCTGTAAGTGCTCGATAATGCCTTGTTGTGAAAGACTGCTATTGCCCGACCTCTTAACCCCCTGCTCCTCTGGTTCATCTGGCTCGTGTACTTACATCTGCAGCAGGGCTGAAATAGCTCTCATGTTAATCTATTTTGTTCAAATTCATCCTTTTCTTCACTTCTCCATTCTGAGTTAACAACTCAGAATGTTGTGGGTCTCTCAGCTGCGATTATTTCCCAGCAGATGGCCTGAAATGTGGTGGCACATTTGGTGTTTGATCAGCAAGAAAAGGGCAACTCATTCTGATCCTGGCTGACCTCCACTGGCACCTCATGAAGTTCTCAATGTTCAAGCCTCCCTTGTGCGTGTCTCATTTACAGTACGTATTCCCCAGCTCTTCATCCATGTGACCCCTAAAGTGACCCACGCCTCATAAAATCATGAGTGGAGCTGATTTGATGATTCATGTTTATTGACCAGCTGCTGAAGAATGAGACCCAAAGTAGTTTCATCCTGTGGTTGAACAACTGACCCCATCACCTTCCATCAGAACAGGATGGATGGCCTCAGCTGACAGAGATATCTCAGTTGTATCATTACAAGGCAGTTAAGTGCCCAACAATTTGCTGTGTATATTTTATGCATGGCCTTGTTAAATATTTAATCGGGATCAGGATGTCATGTTTGTTTCAGAACAAAACTCATGTATCACCAAAGTAGGACTGGATTGTTAACAAAGACAACAACCATGAAAGAAACCTCAGTATTTCTTTGTTCTTTGTCAAACACCAAACCAAGCAAACTTAAAGGTCATTTTTCGTCTGTTGAATACAAATCTTAAAATAAAATAGGTGTTGTTTTAAGAAGATCCTTCTCTGAGTAACCACCAATGAGGTAAAACAAGAGATTACTCAAGCAAAGGCACATGTGCTACACATGACTTGGACAGATTATTTGAAGCACAGATTATCTTATTATCATCTTATTTTTCCATTCCACTCACCAGTTTTGAGTTGATTGACAAGTTCAGGAGATCTCACTTGAAGATTACAGGTAACTCATTCAAGATAAGTTGTCTAGTAAGAGTTAAATTAACACATGGACAAGTGATTTCCCTATTCTGAAATAGGTGTTTCTATCTGCATGTTTTCCTGTGGTGACCTCAGTCCAGTATTGCACACATGCCCCTAAATTGATGGGCGGTGTGAGTGTGTTTATGCGAGAGGTTGTCTGTCAGTATGGCTGGAACTGGTGAGCACTGCAGGATGTTAAGCTGTTACACCATGAATGGAATCATATTTTCCCTTTTAAATAGATGACTGAATACGTTCTACTCATCCACTCATCTGTGTTGCGACAATACTGCTTTCATTTAAGGCAGGTTTCCTGAGAGCACTCGACAGACCTGCTGAAACATTTTCCTTCAAACCAGGGGGTGAGGGAATGTTTGCTGTGTCGCTCTGTATTTAATGTAGATTAAAAACAAGGCTGAGTTCACTGTTTACTGATTGCCAGCCTCACGGTGCTGTGTGTTCGCACTCTCACTTGAGTGCTCTCATTGGAAAATGAAAGGTCACACTCACTCACCTTTGTTGAATTTAAAAAAAAGTCTTATACTCTTGCAGGCAGATTAAAGCCTCTATTTCAGTCTCTCTCTCACACACACACAATCACACACAGTGTGAGAATGAACGTTCCTCAGAGGTAATTACACCTTTATATCCATCTGTCTTTGTCATTAAGCATGGATCTTTATAAAATGTCGGTAATGTATCCGAGATTTTTGTATTTCTGTGTTGAGTTGGCATCAGTGAGCTGAGTACTCTGGGTCCCTCCCACTGTTCCTCCTAGCCTGTGGGTGTGCATGAGAGTGAGTCAGCCATTGTGGAGTGATGATTGACTGATTGTATGATACAGTTTTAATATGACATTTGTGGGGTGTTTTGCGTGTTTTCTGTTTTCCCACTGAAAAAGGCAACTTAAATCTCACTTGAAGGTAAATGTCGATTGTTCATTCCTGTAAAAACAGAGAACTTCTCTTTATCACATGGCGTCATTTCTGTGCATGATCATCTGGCACAGCATGCATGAATTAAACCTCACTAAAATACATAAATATATCTGCACACACAAAAAATGAATTCAGGCAAGTGTCTGATCAAACTGTCTGACAGCGCCTCTGAAAATGCATCCATGGAGGAGGAACAAAATCTCTTGTCTTGTCTGCTTTTTCTCCCCAAAGAAAACTATATTCAGGACCATCCTAAACCCTTTTAGGCAAACACCATTGTCAAAGATGAGGTTCTTAACATAGCTTCACTCCTAAAACATCACATCACATATTCTCACTTGAAGGTTTATGACTCCACAACCTGGTGCTGTTGTGCAGGAGCCATGGGGCTGTGGTCAATTTAGGTCCCTACCAGCAACTCCGGACTGACAGAATGAGACCAAGGCGCATGTGACAATATGGACGCTGGGTTCCTTAGAGCGACAGCCAGCGCTTCTCTCTGTGTGAGGAGCTCAAACGTCCATCAGCTGAGGTGGTTTGTGCATTTTCATAAGATTCCCCCAGGCCATCTCTCTTTGAAGCTCTTCCAAGAGCCTCCACTGACCTGTGATGTCTGTCTCAGTTCCTCCTCTTTGTATTCAGTCACACACCTGCAAATGTCGATAGACAATTTTTTTTTTTTTCACATGGCAATCGCATTGCACAGTCAACTCTCCTCGAACACTTATGGTAACAACAGTAAGAAGACAGTCAAGATTAAAACAGCGAAAATAGGATTTTATTGGAGGATCTGTAGACCTCGTGTGTAGGGATGACCAGAACCGTTCATGGGCGCAATACTTAACATAAATGGACAAGACACTCTCAAGGCTTCTAACTGATTTTATCATGTTTTTCAAGTAATTTAACACCAATAAGTTCACACTGGCGTTGAAGCAGTCACCAACACGGTGACAGGATGATTTGACTCAACCCCGCCATGCTATTTTCAACCTGTTTTCACAGGTTGAAAGCATCGCATGCACTGCTACTGCACGGGCGTCCAGAAAAACTTTAATGGGGTTCTATGGAGGTTGGTGTACAACCACGTCAGATTTCCAGACCAAAATCACTCACACAATTCATCTTTTTGTGATATGAATGCTTCATGTGTTGTGAAAAATTTGAAAACATCCATTTGAAGTTGTCTTCTGATCTTTCAGTGACAGGCAATGATATGCAATGCTGTACAAACGCTAGATTTCCTACTGAAACAGGGTGTACAAAAACATCCTCACCATGAACCTGTGCATAGACTTCATGCACATTTCCTTTGTACATAGCAAACAATGTGGAATTGGGCGCAGATGAGTCCCTGCTGCCCAATCACTTTTAAATGAGCTCTGCACCTGAGATTCAACAGCAAGTCACTAAGCACTGACCAGTAATGATGGCGTGAAGATGGCGGAGAATATGGGGGCGCCCGTGCACAATCTGCATCACAGGGATTAATATTCTCATAATGTCACAAGTAGATTTGCTCACCATGAAGCCACTGGTCGCCACAGAAGCAGCTTGTAGTCTGTTCCCCACCAAGCTGTTACTCAGACTCTATGAGTCACTGGAGCACCTCACCAGTGTTGGTGACTTGCGTTTGTGCATCACATATGATCGTTACATTGAACAAATGTAAATGTTTCCGGCGTCAACAGGAGTGAAATATCACACCTACACTGTGAGTGCGACATTCCATTGAATGTTGGCCAGTTCAGCTACATTGCATGGGACTTTGACGTACCTGATAGACTGGTTGAATTTGGCAAGGTCAGATGGTGGGACAGTGGAGTTTGGCTTAGTGGAGATGTACAGCTGGTTGTGAGGGGTTTTGAGAAGGGACACTGGACTCCTTCATGCTGTCAGGCTCATGCAAGCACCATTCCACTATTTGTTCTCCTGATCTCAATTTGAATGGACAAGCGGCAACTATTAAGTAAAGCATATACTGATGGATTGACGGAAATATTCCTGCTTTCATCCATCCATGGTCAGTGTAACTGAAATGGGTCGCCTCAGGTGACAAACCAGCCAGTGCGTGCAGGCTATTTTTCTCAGCCGCCATAAATAAACATACCACCAAGCAGGAGTAAAGTGGTGGCCCTGGACAAAGACTTCTATCTGTCAGGATATTACATGAAAAAGAACAACGTTGTACCCGCCATTCATTAATGTTGTTTTTTTCTTTGATAGTTTCTGCCTATTTTCACCAGCCTTACTACTGACATTTAATACTTGAAAATGTGCTGTTCCTGCGAGTCAGTGTGTGACGTCAAGCGGCTCAAAATTGGGGGACTGAAAGAATGGCAACCAGAAAAGGTGCAATTACTAAATATGAATCTTCAGCAAGAGCATTTTTCAGTTTTCACGCCGCTGTGGTTTGGATCACTGTGACACGTTTTCATTTCTCTGCCCATCAAAACACAATTCATGACGGCATAAAGGAAGACATGTCCCCCCCCCCCTTTTCTTCTGATGGGCTGTGAAAATTGTGGAGATAGGAAGTGTGACTTTGATGAGAAATAATCTAATAAAAAAGAATTCTGGCTATTGCTTGACTGCCAATAGAGCTCAAGAAACGCAAAGGTGTGTGAATGTTCAACACACCTCAAAGGCCAAAACGTGAGGCACAGTCTGGAATCGCTTCTCTCAGGCCGAGGTCCCAGAATTTCCCAGATATCCCAGGATTTTTTCTGAAAATTATTCAGAGTAGGACCGAAAATAGCAACTAAATTCAAACTCTCCCATGCTTTCTTCAGAAACTGCATCATCTAGTTTAAGATGCTGTTTGAAGGATTCAATAATGCCTCACTGCTGAGGCTGTGGCAGAACGAAAAAGCTCTGTGTCGTTGCGAAATATCATTCTGAAGGAGGAGCCCACCATAAACGCGAGGAAGGCCACCAGACTCAAGGTTCAGTAGAGGAAGAAACTGAGGCTGCAAAGCCTGTTTATTAAGGACAATATAATGATCTTTAGCCCCATTCATTTATATATGAACTCAACCTCTGTCTAACAGCTGGAGATATACAGTATTTAAATATTTATTTGCCTTTGGTTTTGAATCACCTTCTTCCACCACCATTGACTGAATGGTATCTGCAATAATGCACCTCGGAGCAGGATTGTTCCCTGAGGATCCAAACCTCAGGTTCTGTATCTCTCTCAGGCAGTAAAATGTATAAACAGTGGCGGGCTCACACACACACACACACACAAACACACCATCTGTCTCATTTATTCTCATTATTTCCCTCTGGAAAGAAACAGAGAAAGGCAAACTCCCCGCAGCTTCCAGGACAATAAGAAAACACGCATGAGGTGTGTGATAATTTGCCAATATCCCTCATCATTGGTGCTATTGTTGATGGTTTCATTTATAAACGTGGACTTGTCATTATGTCAAGATGACTATTAACAGCAGCGGAGGGCGATACTGCCTGTAGGATCAGCTGATCGATACTAAAGCTGCAGACATGGCTACATCATTTGCAACCCAAACAATGACGTTGCTCTGACTGTCCGCTGAGTGTCAATCAATACCACAGTGTAAACTTGTGATAATGAATCCGCTGCGATTCAATTATTAAAGGAGCAATTTCTCGGATGAGTGGAGGAACTTCCCGGAATTTCCTCTTGTTGCCAGGAAACCACAGACCTGCTTGGTTATTGAGACACAAGTAACATCTCGAGAAAACAAGTCGAGTCCAGACTAATCTGACATACATATATTTCCACTATATTGACGCTCTTTATTAGCTGTACAATCTTGTTATTGTTGGTACAACGCCGACATCCAAAATAGTTCCTGAACGCAACGCTGGCATGCATCAGCGGTGTGGTGTTTAGTCTGTCCTTCTTCGGTTTGTTCCATTTCACGACTGAATTTTAGAATAGTCCCCTATGATGCACATTTTTCTAAATGCTGCTTTTATTTTGTTTTTATTTTCTGTAATTCTGCCTCTCTCCACATGAGCTTCACCTTTGGCTCACAGCTAGACCCTGTCTGCTGTCAAGGCCTGCTGCTATTTGAGCCACGAACTTCCAGACCAGTGTACCAGAATGTCAAGTGCTGGTAATTGACTCTCGACACTGTACCCTTGTGATTTGTTTTGGGCTGTTGATTCTGAGTTGTGTTGTTTGTTTTTGTTATAAGCTTTTGTGAGTACCGATCTCTGCGTGTGTTTGTTTCACATTCTTCTGTTCCCTTTATTGTTTTTTTTTTTTTCGTTTGGTGGACATTCTGGTTTATGGACATTGGACTTATTTGCTGACTGGGGAGTAGGTTTTACAGGCCAATACTCGGATCTTCTACATTATATAGCCGCATCTGCATAGATTGACATACCTGAAACAAAACTGCGAGGCTAAAGTAAACCGTGAATATGTCCTCTGTACTCCACAAGGTAAACAAACAGAGCCTACTGGATGCAGCAGGTCAGCATTAAGTGGCATTTTTTTCCTGAATGAAATTATCATTTGTTGGCTAGACTTATGCCAGCGTGATATATGTGAGCACTTGCGCTACATTCACTACGCTTATTTGTATTTAGTGGTGTCCCATTTTCGTAGAGAAAGAGTTCCCCTTAGTGGGGGTACTTGACTGTTTGAACCCAAGTGGAAGATTTAAGAGGGAGAACATGCTTCAATCTTCACTCTCTTTACGTTATGTCACTGTGGCCATCAGGTTGAAGTTGATCAGCTGCACTCTCAAGAACTTCACTTCTGAAAGACATTGAGGAAAAACAGGTTGGCTAACCTCAGATTTTTGGACCGCTGTCTTTCTGTCCTTCATCTGATGTCACTGAGCCAGCAGCCAAAAAGATGCTGGTGTGACCACAGAGCCATTAGAACAAGGTCTGGAACTGACTAATGCCAAACCCCTCAGGGATCAACATGGACCACAGGTACAAAACGCAGATGAACTATTTTGATATTGATCTACGAACCTAATCAGATTAGCTCCAGGCAGCGTCTCACAGAGTGAACCTCCTGTCCTGTTTCATTTGTTCCAGAGGACAAAACTCCACTCTTGGTGAGGAAAAGTTGCACGTGGTATCAAGACGAATGTGTATTTGCATGTGTGTGTGCGTACTGTGTCTCTCTGCCATGTAACAGGGAACACCCAGGGAGATGAAAGTCAAAATGATAGTCATTCTCCGTCTCTTTCTTTTGCTTTGAGATCCATTAGCTAATAGCGAGAGCGCTTCCCTGCAGAGCAATAAAGAAAGAACCAAAACGGACATTGTGATGCACAAAGATATCATAGCAGCTCAGAACTTGTCTCTAACAAAACACCTCACACATCTTAAAAAGAACCAGAGAGAAGAGGAAAGAGAACTGAGAAAACACACTTCTCCTGATTTTATTGCCTCCACGGGTTGAAAATGAATGAACGAGAACTTTCTCTGCTGTTTTTGTCCTCTGGTATTTGATTTGTGTTTTTATAACAGCAGGACATAGAAGTGAACCTCGTCAGTTCTGAAATCTTAAAGAAAATGAGTCCTAACTACGCAGTTTATTTTATGTTTCTGTCGTGACCAAGTGTGTTAGATGGTAACTACTCAGATCATGGGGGTGAGGTGTTATGTTTATTTACTTGTTTTTCTCGTATGGAGGGAAGAACAGAGACGCCTGCAGCGGTGTGAGTATTATAAGAGAACAAGGACAGTACAAGTACAGCCTCCTGCTCCTAGCAAAGTCATCAAACTCTCAGCTCTCACATCCCATAGTACGATCACCTACACCTGACAGAACGGAAGATGACAACAAACATGCCGATCATTTTAGATGTCTCCATCGAGGTGCTGAATTTTCAGGCAAGCTTGTGACCTGAGGCTTCACTCTTATTGGTCTCTACCTGCACCATGACGCGGGTGTCACGATCACTTTGAATCATTAGATTTGGGCATCTTCACGATTCTTATTTGGTTCAAATCTCAGTCTTGTTCAAACATTTGTTGTCACTAATTTCACTACAATGAGTTAGTCAACAACATTATTGTTTGAGGGTTTGAGTCTAACCAGATAATGTTACCGTCAGGCCCTTTTTTTTAACCAGCATACAGCGAGGACGACACCGCCTCCCACTACCTCTACAAATGCTGGTGCTGGTTCAGGAAACTGAAAGTCATTCATGCTGGTAAATGGATCGATTCATTTACCACTCTTCTATTCTTTATGGCCAGAAGCTGAAAAAAAGAAACAACATTTCTCTTGACAGCAAGGACAAAGAAGTCAGATTGAAGGAATACAAAAAAATCTGCTTCTTCAACTGCTTAATAGCTAGTTTCACTGGCTTCCCTGAACTGCCTGTGTGTTTGTCAGTCCAGCTTACGTTTGACATATCAGGTGTGTATCTGCTTGGTGGAACATTGGAGGAAATGGAAGCTTTTACCAGTGCTTATCAGCAAATGGCAGTCCACAGCAACAGCAACAGCCCGGGCAACAAAACAAGCCCACAGGTGCTCGGTGTCTGGACTGAAGACACCATGTGGACCACTTAACGCCCCCCTGACTACAGCTCAGGGGGTCTCAGACTAAGGTTGATATCTATGCTGCAGAGGTACATGCTTGAAGTTATTAGCAGTTTCCTCCAGTGGTTACAGCATTCTTTGGTAAAAAAAAAAAATACAGTCTGTTACAAATCACACAAGGTTTGGAGGAACAAATGACTTTGGGCTGAAAAAGGACAAAAGCAGATTTTCTACAGATACTAGCTGTACAGTTAAGCCTAAATCAGAACTACACATGGAAAATTGCATGGTTTTATTCAACTAATAAGTGTTTTTAGATATGAAATTATAACTGTGATTATGTAATCAAAAGTTCCTCCAAAGCTCGAGAATGAGCAAGAAGAACAGACGCTCTCTGCAGGTTGGTTTGGAAACTTTACCTTACCTTCCTATCATTACCTTCAGCTGAAAATAACTTAACTGAGGACTTCAGTTGAGCCAGTGGCTGCATTACAAAATATTATTAAAAATACAAGATGTCCACATGATGGAACATCTTATGTTATGATGTGGCCGGGGACCTTTTCAACACCATAACTCAAACCAAAATATAATGTCAAGACAAGGTAAAGAGTTTTAGAAATTACTAACATTCGATCAGAATAACACCAGAGTGGCAAAAATTTGATATATTTTTTTCAAGATTTAATGGGGATATATCACATTTTGAGTGTCACTAAGGACGAGGTTTACTGCACAGCAAAGACGGGGGCTAACTGTAAAAACATGGTGCAAATGGTGCAGCGGCCAGATTTGAATTTGATTTAATATCTATGGCAGGAGAGTAAGATCGGTTGTGTCGTGTCCATGTGCAGCTTTTGAAGATTACTCTCCAGGAAACATTGATGACCCACCAAGCGCTTCCTTTGTTTCCTCAAATGATGATTTGAGATGATCAATCCTTTTATAGTTTTTAGATCATCACTCAGTACATCTGGACAGAGAGCACTCTTCTGATCACCAGGATCTTGAACATCCACCCCTCTAGTGTCTGTTTTCTAACCTTTCCATGCGGATGAACCTTATCTTCTTCTCCCTGCTTCTTCCTATCTTCTCCCCACACCCCCAAAATTGACTCATGTGTTGTCTGGACACCTGCAAAGTTTCCCAAAATAGACATCTCTTGATATCAGAGATGTCAGGTCATTTTATTTCTGGACAATAGCAGACACGCACTCTGCGTTGACTGTGTCCCATCATGCCTGGTTAAGGGTGACTGATGCATCTTGTTTCAATCTGCGTTTGAGGAATGGGTTTTCATGGTTAATTGATCGTCGCTGTGATTGTTGAAAAATACTAGGGAGCAGCAGAACAGTGAGGCTGAGTCAGAGGGGCGGATAGCTGAAAAACTGCAGCCCGCTGTCGACGAGCATACACACATGCACACGCACACACGTGCAGGTCGGTCGCACCATCCTTGTGGGCTGCGCTCATTGTTTCTCACCCTAAACCTAAGCATCCAAAACAAATGGCTAACCTTACCAGCTGTCTTAACCAAACTTAAACCCGGTCATAATGACCATGTTGTTTTGAAGACTTCATACTCACATTGAGTCTTGTGGTGTCTGGCAAAACAGCCCCACGAAGGCATAAGGGCCCCACAAGGAGGTGTTATCCCCAAAATTTATCCTCACAAGGATAGAGCTTAAACACACACACACACACTCAGAAACTCTTCTATCTATCTGTCTGTCTGTCTGTCTGCCTGTCCGTCTGTCCGTCCGTCCGTCCATCCGTCCGTCCGTCCATCTATCTATCTATCTATCTGTCTCAGCAAACTGTACTAACCTCATAGACACAAAAATCAAGGTCTTCCCAAACGACATGACAAATCTGCTGTACAATATCATTTCAAAAACAATGAAATACACAGGTGTATAAGACATTCTAAGTGTCCTTGTTTCTGCAGCTCTGTTACTGTGAAATGCAGTTTTCCTTCTCTGTTTCCCAATGGAAATAAGCTCCAATATCAAATGCATTTCCAGAAGAAAACCCTTGTCAGGGCACTTTATTGATACAGTAATTGTGTTTGAAGATTTTCAAGCAAGTAATTTGAAATATGAAAATGTGTGACCATATTGGTGACACCATCACAACAACATGGTAGAATTCTACTATCTTCAACTGACAAATAAGTTATTGAGTCAACTTAGTGCTGACTTGCATTTTCGCTCGCTTCCACATTTCCCTGCCTCAAACAATGACCAGAATGCTCCAGTCCCACCATCCTCATTTCTGCTTCCAAGAACCACCAGGCTGGAGCTTCCAACAGAATGTCTTTATCGACTTACTCCCCGACCCTGGAGACATCAAAGGAGACCTTGTTGCTGTGACAATAACAGAGAACCTTCCTTTACAATTTAGCTGTACGTCAAATCCATTATGGCAACTGAAGGTGAAAACCTTCAGGAAGGTTGGCACCTGTGGTGTCTGCAGGCATTGATCACCCCACTGTAATGGCACTGCGGCTCAGAATCCCATATCACTATGGCAGCTCACAATATAGTCATTACAGCTTTGATTCAGAAGAGCTTTACGCTGCTGCTGAGTTCATAGGCACTTCAAGACTGGTTCAAAACACTGGACTAAACACAATCCTCTTTCATTTCACCATAAAGTAACACTTTGAATGAGTAACTTTCATCATATTTCATGGCTCCATACTGTCAATTCAAATTCACAATAGAGCGTTTCTTCCTCAAATGTGCTGTATGTTGTACTAAAAAGCACACAAAGCAGTGATGTTTCAGTCAGCCGGTGCTATACATCCTACAGTAGATGATGATAACTTCTCTTCTGTCACGGACATAAGCAAACATAGATAGACCACTTCTCTAACACCAGAATGTTTTTTACAACAACCCAAGTTTCTGGTATCTCTGTTATCTATGGGGATCAGGGTCATGATCAGGGTTTATATTGAAAAGTGACACTTTATTTGACAGAAAAAGTCAACTTGTGCGTCCCTTTGAACAGTCACTAAGACAATACAGACCTCTTCCTCCACCGAAAACATGTCACCAGAGAATCAGCGAGACTTACAAACCCCATCATCACAGTTTAAAGCTCTGGTAGTAAACAACAAGATAGAAAATAAGTCTCAAAATGCAAAGAAGTCTTCAGTGGAGGCACTACAATGAGTAAATGACCAAAAAGAAGCAAAACAGAAACACACAACACGACAGCAGCTGAAGAAACACATTCACAATAAATTAAAAGTCGTCAATCTGCGACCTTCACTCAAATCTATGACAACTCTCATCTCCATCCTTTGGCAATGTAATATTTGCTTTTAATGAACGTCAAAAAGGGATTCGGCACTTTTGTTTATCTCCAATCAATTCCTGAAGGAAGCAGTTCTCAGCACTTTTTGTTCATATCGAAGTGTGTCAGTGAACACTCGATCTTTTTTGCATCATTTGGACTGCAGCAGCTGCCTATAGCCCCGGGTCACGATAAAGTCTCGCGCCTGTGATCGCCAGAGCAATAAAAGCAACATCACACAGCGTTGTTGGGATACTTTGTCTCTATGAACATTAAAGTAATAAAGATAGAAGAATAAATATCAACCTCATACTTTCCCATTAAAGCCAGTGTTTCCTATCTGTTAATGTTTATTTATTTGTTTTCATCAAGAGGTATGAGACAATGTACATACTCAGTATAGTTGGAATATATTTTGCACAAACATTTAAATTCTTTTAAATCTTTCAAAATGTGTTTATGAGGATCTTAAACATATTTCGTTGCATATTGTCACCCTCACAGTACCGATAAAATGTCTTTGGTTTCTTCTATACATATAAGCCTCTTAAATTTCACCAGTGTCACACACATTATATTTCATATTATTATATTTAATAGTTTAAATAACATTCTGTTCAACCTCATAATCTCATATATTTTGACACTTTTTAATGTATTCTTTAATCAGCAGATTATGATAAACCTTTTCCTTCTGTGGCCTCTGTAATTGTGAGTTTAATTTGGTTGTTTAATACAATCTTTTAGTAAAATAGTGCAAACTGTGTTTGTCCAGCCTCCAGTTATGTGTCAAATAATCAATCGTAAAAGTATTAACAGCAATTAAAGGCGCTAATAGACAGATTCTAAAGGCAACACGAGGGCTCAGATGAAGCGTGGGCGGTATCTACTCTGTCGTCTTCACTTGTGAAAGTCATTACTCAGTTAATAGCCACGTGTACTTCATATCATCTCTGCTCCTGCTTCAATTTTAGATCCATTATAGCGCTGCATGTCCCAAACGCTTCGTCTTGGAGGAAGAAAAGAAAAAAGCATTTCAAAAATCAATCAAATTCATATTCGAAGTCACGACCTGGCATCGAGTCATTCCTTTTGTCTGCTGCTGGACAAGAGTCGCAGCAGTGAAACCTCAAAAAGTAAAAGCTCTTGTTCACAAGGAGCCGTCTTAGCGTTGAGATGGTCTGATTAGACCGAGCTCTGGAAGTAACTCTTATGTTGAAGATAAGACAGCGTCTTGTGGAGTCTTCAATCACTTTGAAGATCTTGGAAAATTTCAAATGACTCCGTAGTCCCTGAGAGACTTGAGCAGCACTGTGTCCTTCACATCTTCGAAGACTCTGCGGATGTTCTTGGTGTCCGTGGCACAAGTGAAGTGTGGGTAAAGCGTCTTCCACTCGTCCCTTTTGTCCAAGTTGTTAGCCTGCATCTCGTACATTTTGCGGATGTAGCTTTTAGCATCCTCTGCATCTTGTTTCCTGCCTGTCCAGAAAGCAAATGTACAAATAGTAAGTACAGGAGCAAAACCCTCTGCATCCACCGCCTGCTGTCAGTTCGGTTTTTGTCTTTGTCCGGCCACCTTTAGATTTAGTTTGCATTAAACTTTGAGTTACGGGAGTTTGAAGATCTGCTCCATTGACGTCAATCTCAATCCGCATGACTGACGTCTATGACTCAGAATATCAGAAAAATGCGATTCTTGACACTGAAACTGCCTTGTGACGCACTTGTTCCCGCAAAATAAAAAACAAACAGCCCAAAAAAAATCTGATAAACCTCCATCTGTTAAATATTCTGTTAAGGTAAATTGAAATTGAAGATTTTGATCTTGTGTGAGGCTTTGTTTCACCGCACCAATGCCGACGAAAACCGAGTAGACGCCAGTCATGACACACACACAGGGTGGGGGGGGGTAGCAGCGGAAGCTTCATTCAGTGGTTACCATGGGTTACAGATGGCCGCTGATGATGGTGGAGGGGAAAGAATAGTGGAGTGTGGAGACGAGGCCCCTTGGACCAGTGGACCACACCGTCACCCTCACATACAACAACCACAGTCCTGAAGCGACTTCACCAAAACACCCTCTGTTGTTGTTTTCTTTCACATAATGGAAACAATTTCAAAACAATTCTGCTCAAGATAGTTTTCCAGAGCCTGTATTGTTGAGAGACTGCTCTCTAGTTTGCCGAAATTAGGTCCAAACCTGGATACATCACAAGATTCTGTGTTGTCCAATCCGGGAGTTCACTCAAACCTCATGAACCAGAAATAAATACATAGAATGTACAAATAAATATGAGGAAATTACGATGAAAACATGAGTAACTAAATAAAAAACCAATAAATGTATTAATATAAAATGAACGGTGGGCACAATCGTAAATGAATTGGCAAATGTAATTTTAAATAAATATTGAAACATAAATATTAAAAAAATAAACAGAGAAACATGAAATAAGGTCGCCACACACACCATTCACACGCACACTGGGAGCAGTTTTAGTGTCCAACTAACTAGTGAGCATGCCTTTGGGAGGAAACCGGAGTACCCAGAGAAAACCCACATGCACACGGGGAGAACATGCAAACTCCACCCAGAAAGGCCTGGAGCAGGATTTGAACCCTGAACCTTCTTACTGTGAGAAGGTTAGCAGTGCTAACCATTACGCTACTGAGAATATATAAATACTACTAACAAAACAACAATAACAAAATTAAATTAAACTTCAAACTGTTCATTTTCACTGAAACTTTTGATATTATTACCTTAAACATATTTTGAAATATAATCCTAAAGATCTTATCCTGGGTGCAATGAGATGAATCAGGCATGAGGTGCGCTTAACACACACACGTTCCAACAATACACACTCACCTGAAAAATTGGGGAAATATTTTTGCAGATCAGAGGTTTGTATTTTGTCTGCCAGGATGTCAGTCTTGTTGAGGAAGAGGATGATGGAGGTGTTGAGGAAGTAGCGGGAGTGGATGGTGGTGTAGAACAGAGCCAGACTCTCCTGCATTCGGTTCTGCCAGCAAGGTAGACAGAAATCAACAAAAGAGGCGCAAAGATATGTGATTTTACTGTGATCTGAAATGGTTAATGTGGAACAGGATGACTGGAGGACACGAGCAGGGGCATTTGATGGAGGCTGTGAAGGAGCGCTCGGGTCACTCCAGGGGTTAATGAATGTGTTGACTGACTTCAGAGTGGCTGGGAGAGATAAACAGCTTAGTGACAAGGTGGAACACCGGAGTGGACATGACTGGTAGGGGAGAGGGGAGAATGCTTCTTATATGAGAGTGACACCTGCTGGTGGACAGCCATAAGGACTTACTGAAACAGAAAAAGATGGGTACTGTAAATCATAACCTCTTATGATTTCTGACAAGCGGAGGACTAACAACAAAATGCTCTCAGAGGCTTCAAGATACAGTCAAAACCCTAGTCAAGTCTGAGTCAACCAGAGTCCATTGCAAACCATGAGTGACTCAAATCACACTTGAATCTTGTCATGCCACCAGCATAAATTGTAACCAAAATAAGCATGCGTGCTACCTCTTACATTACATTTCATTTGACAGCCATGAAAGAATTTAAGAATAAAGCAGGTCTTACAATCGTCTCTCGCTCCTCCAGGACTTGGTCGTATTCACTGAGTGAAGCCAGGAAAATAAGCGAGGTGACGTTCTCAAAACAGTGAATCCATTTCCGGCGTTCTGACTTTTGACCACCAACGTCTACTATCCTGTCGTAGAGATAAATACAAGAACAAACATCACTTCAAGCATTTCAAGTTCAAGTTCAAGCATCACTTAATGTTTCTTCAGCACTATTTCATCAGGGTTGCATGACTACAATTTCATGTCTTTCCAATCTGTTGTGAAACATAAAGCCATAACACTAGAATGAGAACTTTTATGACCGTTATGAGGCAGGACTGAAGCACGTATTTATTATATTGAAAATTAAAAAACAAAAAAAGTTGGAACAGTTGCAATAAAAAGACTTCAACATGCAAATGTTGTATTATATTTCTCGAAGCAGAATAATGACACATTCTGCTTTTGGAAAGAGAAAAACGAAATGCTGAACAAATTCACGGGTGAAAAACAAAGGTGACAGGTAAAAAAAAATCATAAACGAAGTTCCGAATGAAAACATGAGAAAAAAATCTGCCCTAATGTTTTTTTTTTTTTGGTTATGGAAAACTGAAAAAGGTTTTTTTTCACAAGGAAAAAAATATATTTCACTATTGATGTAAATGCGGTGTAAAAACTTTTTTTTTATATTTAATTGTGGTCTAAATTTTTAAACGAGTAGCAAATTGACCCCAAAAGATAGTTTTTAAAACAGAAATGATAAACAGAATGGAGGACAGTGTGAAATAAAGGAAGAGGTACATGTTATGAGACATATATAGTCCAGAATTCATACACAATAAAGTCGATTGAAAATTTAGTTTAGAATATTGATAGAAACTAATCTTACGGACATAAATGCAAAAAACTAAAAGTTGGGGTAAAAAATATTGGTTTTAGTGTGAATAAAGGAAATATTGCAAGGAAACTTCACACAAATGTAGCTGCTATATTTTGTGAGTTCTTTAAATAGGATTTTGCCATGTGTCGAGGAAATGAACGAAACTCTACGCAGTAAACAAGTGCACAACTACATTTAAACAAGGATGGAGAAAAAAAAAGACATTTGACACTTTCAAAATATTGCCACATGATGATGAGGGCGGGATATGCTGTTCAGGGCATCTATATTGTGTATCATGACAGCACACAGGAATTCGTCCAAGCCCTGTCGAACACTTCCTTCCAACTCTTCCTCAGTCTGCTCTTTACCAACATATGGAATTGGTTTTTAACTAAAAATAGGAACCCACGAAACCTATCTCTGGTTTCGGGCGCACATATTAGCGGCTGGAAGAGGTAGAAAAGAAAGGGAGGGACAATTTTAGTAGCTGTGTACTCCTCTCAGATCTCCTGCACAAACAATACATGCTCTCGTTCTGAATCAGACCCAATGGGAGACTCCTGACTTCCCAGCAGCGGCGGTCAGAAATGTGATCCTGTTGCGTGCAAGCAGCAGACAAAGCCCCGGTGGTGGATGGTGTCAGTATCACATTTGTCGCACCAGTGAAAGTCGCTGCTGCCCACCTCAGAGTGATGGTCTTGATGTTGAAGGAGTAGTCATGGATGCCTGTCGTTGGGAAGCGAACCCGCAACACATCCTGCTCTGTGGGGATGTAATCCTGGGTGGAGATGCGGTCCAGATTGTTCATGTAGCTGAAAGACAGACACGGATATAGATTAACTCAAGCAACTCAAGAAAACCTCAGCTGATCTGCAGGGAACATCAGCTATTGCAACATGACAGGTTGTCAAATACACAACATTGGGAAACCTGTCCTAATGCTATGGCTCAGGTGGATTACTGACGACAAAAGGAAAAAAAAAGTGATTAAAATATAAGATGGCGGTGTGTTGGCTGCATAACAGTGACAGAGCAGACAGGACTTTATGACAGGTGATATACTCTGTCATTAGCTCTTGTTGACATGATGGCTCTTATCTCGGACACCATGATGACTGAGCTGCTGGGCAAACACTGAGCACGGCAGCAACCAACCAGGAGAGAAATAAAAGGCAGGTTCTGCTCCAGCAAGTTGTCACTCATCCGAACAGCTTTTCATTAAAATGCTGAGCATGTGCCAGCATTTTTTGTCTCAATAAAAGAGATTTCTGTCAACATATTTGGCTCATGCCAGATATGTAATGAAGGTTCTCACTTGGTCTTTAGGCAGAGCCCTCCCATGGCAGAAGTATCCCAAAATACACACAGAGAGAAACGCACCCACCAGGGCTTTGAACCTTACAGGAGGTATAAATAAATTGATTTTTTTTGTGATATACATCGTTATTAGAGCACTATTGAAGTCATTTAAATTGGTCACTGTTTCATAATAGTGTAATACATAATGCTGTGTTGTTCCTGTGAGGAAACCTATTGCTCATTGACATGAGAAGATGCTAGAGACTCCAGTTTACCTGGACCACGCATAACCCTCTCTGTGATTCAATTCCTCCTTTTTGAACTCAGAACAGCTTCCATTCGTTACTTCCTATCATCATTGACCAAATCTTGACACAACAGATTATGACACTTAAGATGACAACCTGCAATGACAACTATAAAGAAAAATGTTTGAATAACTTAATCTCACATTTCTTTTTTTTACTTTCAAGACATCAACTTACATACACAGAGGGGTTGAAGGACACACCCAATGTTCAGATCCATACATGAATGTAAAGGTTTGAATGTAGAGAAAGGATTATTTTTTCTTTTATTCATTTCAGTCAATGTTTGCTTCTCCAGGAAGGGTGAGGTCCTCAGTCCCGTATTTATATCACAGAAAGGAGGCAGGTGTGGTGGTGCAGGCATTTCACACAGATGCTATCTTCTTATTCAATAGGATGTTTTGTAAGTCCTGAGTGAAGACCATCATGTTCCTCAGTCTGGGTTTATAGAAACGAGCGTCTTTATCTACGGGCTACTCACTATTCGGTGGAATCCAGGAGTTGGTACTCGCAGCGGCGGCTATAGCAGATCCTTATTCCAGGGTCTGCCCAGAGGCGGCGGATGGCATCAATATAGCGTTGGTCCAGTTGTGTCACCTGGACTGTATTCACCTGCTGCAGCAACTTGGCAAAACCCTGGGGAGCAGAGTTATGGCATCCATGTAGTATCCATTATAGTATGCATTTGGTCCAAAAGAACGGAAGAATCACAGACAAAGTCACTTTTAGACTTGACAAGGAATGTCCTCTTGTCACTTGTATCTGGCTTAAAATACTGACACCATGACAACATGAAATCACTGCCCACAGCTGAAAGTACTGCTCTAATTTATGAATCCAAAAGTAACAGACGAAGGTTTAAACAAAAACTTCAGTGGTTCTGGAGTAGCTGGAAAGAAGACTTAACCTCAATCAGCCATGTTTTTATTTCAAACATGATGGCTTTAGAGTTTCATGTGCCTCTGTCATGCACTTACCTCATTCTGAGGGTTGGTGTACGGTATTCTGAGCGTGCTCATGGCTGTCGTCATGGCGTTCATGGCAGTGAGAATGTTCTGGAAAATGCATTTTGCAAATGCTCTCCTTTCCTCTTCTGAGAAGCCTCGTCCGTGAATGATCCTCATCTGCCGGATGAAGGTTGTTTTCCCACTTTCACCAGTTCCTGAGTAAAAAAAAAAAAATCTTGTTGTTCTGGTAGGGTGGCAAAATTCTGAAAACTTCTGAAACAAAAATTAATGGGAATTTACGGGAATAAGGGAATAACCAGGGATACATTTGGGATATTGATAGGGAACTGTATTAAAGTTGAGGAAAGTACATTTTAACATAATCCTGACTCACTCAAACAGATGCCATTCAAATACACTTGAATATCCATGCTATTCCTCAATCAGATGCATAGAGCACACAGCTTACTGCATAGCTAGTGAGACCACACCCCTAACTGGCACTGTGCATGCCTCCATCACATGTACAGAACATTTCTCGAACGAGATGATCAAGGTAGGTTAGAGTTGAGGAGGCTGACTTGCTGTGGCAACCCCAGACGGGAAATGCAGACAAAAGAACCTTCCATTTTCTGAACATGATGTAATCTAAACATACAAAAGTGTGATGTCCGACAAGAGTAATGGAGTAGAATTGCAATCGAACATGGGTGGCAATTGGATTTGATTCGGGGCCAAACATTATGCACAGTTATTGTTGTGAGGGGCCATAAGGCATAAGAGAGAAGGCCAAAGGAAAAACAGTCTTAAATTTTGCTGAGAAGATTGCTAAAAAATTGCTGTGACATTTTTTTCCATGATGCTTACACTTTTTAAACACTATTTAAAGTTGTTTTTTTTTTTTTTTACAATTCTTCAGTTGTCTGACCTCATGAGGGCCACATAAAAACAGGGAAAGAGCTGCATGTGGCCCCCGGACCCATCTTTGCCTATGTCTGCAATACAGTATGCAATAGTGATGTCAATAATCCGCAAGATTCGTGACTCAAAAAGGGATACAACCATTGATCATCGTCAGGAGCCTCATATAGTCCTATTCTTAAGTCATGTATTTCCATCTAGGCCTTTGTAAAACTAGAAAATAAATTATAAATTTGAGTTGAGGCCATTGACATGACACAAAAATGTGTAAACGTGAAAAAAGGGAGGCGGTGTTTGTGTGTTTAATATCTGGTGTGTGACTGTGAGTGACTCTGGTATAATGAGCACATCTGTCACGACACACCGCTGCTGCCGACAGCGAGGAAGTCGCGGGGTTTTTGAGCGTAACTAGGTATCACCAGTCACGATCTGGACCATTCTTCACATACTCTAATGGTGACACATGCTTCACATAACTCCCTCTAGGTCACCAAACAGGCCAGGCAGTTTAATTTGACAGGCGGTCTTTAATCCCTATGTGTCAAGGGGTAAATCAAATCAGACTTAAATCAAATAAAATCACCGACCTAGAAGAAGAATTTTGATTTCCCGCCGCTCCTTCTTCTTCTGGTGCTTGAGGATCCTCTGGATCTCTTTGTCCACTGCGATGCTCCTCTTCTCATCTTCAGAAAGGCAGCACACACAGGAGCGACGACAGGTCTGCCAGCAGCTGGCCATGGCCCAAACAACTGCAGAACAAAAATCAGTTTGAGACACAATGTCGAGAGATGGACGGTGCTGATTTGGTGACAGGATTGAATATAACTCACATTTACAAAGTCGGTGTCACTAGACACCTCATGGTTCACTGTATTGACATTTTGTATGTCTGGGCAACACAAATCACTTCCATACACTCAAGCTATGGACTTTCCTCAAACATAAATGGCACTAAAACATGCTCAGAATGAGCGCAGCTTTAGTTTTCTGGATCTCAATATACTTAACAGTTATGAAGTCCCCGTCAGAAATAACACTTCCTACTTTACCTCTCACTCGGCTGTCACTCTCCGAGAACGCGATCAGGCACGGATTTCTTTTCTCGGCCCATTCCCGCTGACCCGGTCCACCGCATATGCCACTCAACCTCTGATACCTGAAGACGTTTCTCCTTTAGCCCACTCGAAACAACCTGTAGGTCAGGAGAGTCCACCGCGCCTACGCAGGAATGCTTCGCTCTGCAATAGGAATTCGCTTTGGGCAACGCAATGTCAAGGCTGCGCTCACTCGCAGAAGCCGCGCCGGAACTGCTACCAGCCCCCCTCCAAAATAAATGCATAAATAACACGCAAATGCGTCTTCTTATTTCATCTGAAGTGTCGACGAAATCACAAATATTACTACAGCACTTTTAATATTCAGTACTGAATTAATAGATCATATTTTCTTGGTGTCTTCTAACTGCAAAATATTGATCAAATTCAACAATCAACTTTTCAATAAAGTCAGCCTTCACACATCGTTTAAATGAAAAAGCGACACATGTGTTGATATAAACCGGAAGTGTGCCAGCGCTAATTCTGTCCGCCTTGACGAGAGAACCGCATTGAATGAATGAGTTCGCTTCTCCACGGATAAAGTTTCGACTCCACTGCTGCGGAGACTCTTGTGTGCTTCGTGTTTCAGCTGTGCGGGCCTGAAATAGCGTCAGACGCTCTGTTTATTTCAAAGTTTCTATTTATAACGAACACAAACGATATAATTAGATCACTTTGAGCCTGGATCATGTTCTATCTTATACAAACTTCAGCGCAACACACGTTTATTGTGTGGCTCGGTTAAACACAAAAATAATGCAAGGCATTGTCAAAATACCAATCTGTGAAATACATATTTATAATACCGCCTTTGTTTCATGAGTTTTCAAAACAGAGATGAATCCGATGTTTAGTCAGTCCTAGCCGCAATCTTTTGTTTTATCCCGCAGAACCGGTTGGCCCGGCCTTTCATGGGCTCAGATATTGGGATCACATGAGCTGTGAGTCACCATGGCAACCAGGTGGAGGCGAAGGAGCCAGCTCATGGTTAAGAGGTTCCTTGTTGTCCGGGGGATTCCAATCTATTCCTAACCTTTGTTTAAACATGCGTACAGCCGGGAGATTGAAATGTGTCAAAATCCACACAGATACTGTTGTCCCCATATAATATACATTCAAAAAACGAGTAAAGGTGAAGAATTTGGCGAAAATCAAATCAATCAAAATATGAGATGACAATAAGGTGTAAATTATTCATATTTTGCTGCACAAGTCACATATGTGACATACAAGTTTTAAATGCTGCTTGAAGATAAAAACTAACTCACACTATAAATTCATAAATGTGTATCAGACTGATGTATTACTTTTACAATACATGCACTTAATATTCTTTGTATCATACCAGTTATTATTCAAAATTAATATGCCTATACATAATATACCTCAATTTACTCGCAAGTAGATTTCGCAGGCTTACATTTTGTTGTTTTATCGCCAATCCGTTATTGTGGCTACGAAGTTGTCCTTTTCAAAGTAAGGCGAAAGGAAGTGCAACGAGATAAAGTGAAGGAACTGCGGGAAGAACGTGAAGGATGAACAAAAGTTCTCGTCAATCGGAAAGAAGACAACTGCATCGTTCATTCCTGGAAAAAAATATAATCTGCATTTCCTCGAATAATACAGCTGGATTCATAATCAGTATTCTTTATTTTGATGAATCTTTTTACAGCTGGTCATAAGAGGAGACTTTGTCCCCTCTTGTGGGAAACAGACAGAGGTCAATGATTAATCTTGACATGAGGAGAGAGGCTTCTTGGAGCAGTTGGGTGAGGCAGCCTCTTGATGAGACCATATAAATAAAAGGGGGCACTATAATTACTATAATATTTTTTTTGTGGCTGTCCAGAAGCATCTTAAATTATATTCAACGAATAGAAAACACAATATCAGTACTGTGAACAAATGAAATGTTGGTATTAGAAAGACAGGTTTAGCATGTAAATAGCTCGATACTGGAGTACAGGCAAGAGGTAAAACACCAGGATCTATAAATCATATGATATTATAGAGTACAGTAAATAATACTGCTGTTTTAATAAAGTTTAACTTTTTGCTTTTTTAGAAGCCTATGGTCACGTCAATAATATATCTGTGTTTGTTTCTACTGGACTTTGTGATTCGCGTAAACGCAACTCATTTTTGTGCACAATCTGTCGATTATTTATTTCGAAAATACTGTAAATACAGTCGGCGAACTGTTGAAATGTAATTCCTATATTGACCAGTAGAGGTCCCTTTATTCTTCTTTATGGGTCAGTTATCCTCAGTTAAACTGACATCACTGGGCAGCATTTATTCATAATTATTGTTCCAGAAAACCCTCATAAAGTTAATTTAAGATCCTGCTTTAATTTCACCCATGACTGCAGCTAGTATGCAATGTTTAGCAGGTTCATTCTTAAAGTCTGCACCATCATAGAATCCGGCTTAGTGGCTATTTTTTCCCATTCATCCATTTTCATCTGCTTTTTTCTTCATCGCGGGGGCAGCTGTCAAAGTAACGAAGTCTAGATCTCCATTACCCAAGAAGCCTCATTTATCCGGTGTGTCCTGAGCCTGACCCAAGACATGGATAGTTGCATACTTCACAAGGATGTGCAGGATTAGATGCATTAATCACCTCGAAGGGCCTCTCTCAGTGTGTCCAGTCGCCCTGTGGAGATAAGTTCAAAGTAGGGATGTAGAGAAAATTACTGAACATGTTCTACACCACGACCCAGCGTCCCCACGACTGAAAATGCTGCAGCCATCCATCTACTCATCTCACTCTGCACCAAAATTTGAACATGGACAAGCATTTTAGTCTCCACTGTGTCTCGTTTTTCTGGCAATGTAAACATGAGCCTTTCTGTGCAGGATTACTGGAAAACACGAGACATCTACTCTATTCAGTCATAGCAAAGAACACAAAGTCACTTCAAATATTGACAGGATGTGGGATGTGTGCAGACAAACCGGATAAATCAAGTCAAAGTTACTGTGAACATAAAATTCTTTGTCTTGTTATCAAGTATCCCACTCAAAGCTCATCATTTTATAGATCATCGGCAAAAACAGTAATCATGATTGTTATATTTCTGTTACTAGTTAGTTTTGGAAATGTGGTGGTTTAGTCAGATACTTTGGGTCGGTTCAAACTATGTATAAGACACTACTTTTCAAAAATGGGGTCAGTGATATAAAGGCTGAATGTGGCTGGTCATAAGTTAAAAGCTGATAAAAAAAATAGTATGCAACAAGTGATTTCTATCATATCAAAAGTGTGACTGAGTATATTCAGACTACAAATTCACTTGCAGCTTAACTGAGGTTTTGGTCATTCAATATGGCCAATAATTTCCCATGTTTAAATGCAACTCAAGTCACAAAAGAAATTGTAACAAAAAGTATGAAAGGTAAATGACACACTATAACATCCTCCAATTGTGTCAATGCCAGTTAACACTTTCTTAAATAATTATAGTCATTGATCTCTTGGAATCAGTTATCAGTCATTTAAATGTATTGAAATTAAAGACATAGATAATTGTTAAAATGGTTTTCCATGCAGTTTAACTTAATAATAATAATAATAATAATCAGTGTCATCGGCTTGCACTCGTTCAAACAATGTTATTAGGTAAAATATCTATCACACACTGGTGTCTTTACTTTCCCAAACTAATGCAATATATTTAATTAATTACGAAAACAAACTTTTGAAGACTGTTATTATACTGTTGTTCTTGCAAACACGCACCAGTGTTTTGGAGTGGGACAGTTTTGAGGACGTTTAAATTGTAGTGAAGCTACGGTCTATTGACATTAGGTCATACATGGTAAGTTGGCGCATGCTCTTGGGCGCACGAGTCTGATGGCCTCGATTAAGGGCGTGGTTCATCCAGTCAAATGTCAGACGCCGTAGCTGACACGCCTCCTTATCCTCAAGCAAACTTGCCAAGGATATGCCCATGAATCAATGTAGTCCCGCCTTCCACGCCCAGTACCCCTGTTTCTATTCGCTTCGCGTGATGTCAATCAATGATTTCCCCAGCGACGTCAACAGCAGCGACACACAGATGAGGAGTGGGTGACGAGGATTCATCTCAGCCACTAGGCGAAAATCAAGAGCGAGAAAATGTTTTGACATGTATGGTATGCTTCGCCAAAGCGGCGTGTTGGCGCCTTGATCTTTCGGGTGTTTGTTATTTTTCTGTGGGGAACGTTAGCGCCTTGGATGCAGTTCCAAATATGCTAGTTGTGCTAACCCAGCTAGCTCAGAATTAGCTTGTCAATTTGGCGACTGTGGCTGCAAGATAGGACAACGTCTGAGCGACCGTGCTTTTGGACTAGTTTTCATTGTCAATGGAAGACTGGAGGGTGAAGCAGGGCGCAAGTGTGTGAGTAGATGGACAGTCGGATGGGCGCTGCTTGTTTCTGCGCGGGCGTACAGTGTTCGACTGGCTAGGCTTGTAGTCGACCGAGCAGTCATCTGAGGGATGGTACAGATGTGGCAGCTTCAAGTCTCCCAGAAACTCTGAAACCGCCAGGTACTAGCTATTTTGTTTTTTCATGTTCACTTAGCTCTCACAGGCTTTCAACTGCTTTATAAAGTACACACAAGATAGTGGCTATTTGTACAGTTGGTGATCAGATATGTTTAGTAACAGGCTGCTTTGCAAATATCCAGCGATCAGCTGCTGTTCCCTGTAGCTCGAGGATTTACATAAGAGTTTGAATTGACTGTCAAATATTTGACACTTGACTGCAGGTTCACTGGGAAGCTTCAGCGGAGAACTCTGCTCAGGCTGTGGTCAGACTCCAGAGGGGACTAGTTGGAAACTTCTCTGCGTGGATTTTTGTTTACTGTTCGTTGTGAGGTGCTGCCCGGCGCCCCTTGTCAGACGGGATTTTCAGCTCATGCGGTGATGACTTTAGACTCCATGATGGCTTGTTGCCTGAGTGAGGAGGCGAAGGAGTCAAAACGAATCAACGCTGAGATCGAGAAACAACTGAGGCGAGACAAGCGAGATGCCAGACGGGAGCTGAAGCTTCTTCTGCTTGGTAAGTTCTGAGAGAAACCACCAAACTGCTTTCTTTGCATCATTCCAAGTTCATGTGCACGAACTAGCTGTGGCCATGACTGCAGTGTTTTGGTCACCACAAGATTTGCTTTTTATGGGTGAAGATCAAATCAAATGTCATGAATGATCTTCTCATTGTTTATGCACTGTATTATACTGCCAAACCTTGGTAAAGGATGAACAAGTGCAAAATGCTACCTTTGTTTCTGACAACTAAACTTGTGTTTTTGTTTTTTTTTAATTTAGTATACCTCCTTCTTATTCAGACACTGTAGTGTGGGAGTTTGGAATATGTTTTTTTCTTCTAGATCATGGTTGGGCAGCCGATGGCTCCTGGGCTCCATGTGGCTCTTAGTTGTGATTCTCTTCAACGTTGACTAGTGATGGGTCAGTCGCGACTGAAACAGCTTTAACAACTAAGACTTGGGATGCTCTGATCAGGATTTTTGCTGCCGAGCACCGATACTGATCAGCCCGAGTGCTGGTCACCACCGATCTCATGGATTGACTATGAATTTGTAATCTACATGATGAGACCTTCCGTGTTCATGACGGGAAAACTATTGAACTATTAAATCATTTAAATTAAAAAAAAAAAAAAAAAACTGAAAAACTTGTAATTCGATGTGAGGCAATGCAGCTTGGTCAATCTCTAGAGACTATGTCTGTGAAATATTTACCTACTGGCCCCTGCTGGCGAGACTCAGAGAGAGCGAGCACTCATCTTCCATCACTCCAAAACAGCGATACACTCGGCTGTTTCCATCATCTAGCTTGGTGAAGTTAATTATTTTTTGGGCAATTTGCTTAGCTTTCCGAATTTCACACTTGGACCAGTAGGTTTTGCTAGGCTGTGCTCTGTCAAATGCTGATGGTTTAAATGGCATATTTCATTCATGGTGTTTAAGACTTATAACATGCGTCCCTGCACAGCATCTTCCCGTGCATGTGCTGCAGGATGCAAACTTTAAATGACAGATAGAAAAACCTTCACAGGAGACATGCTGCTGCTGAGTGAGTAGCGAGTAGGGAGGAGCGGATGCGTCACAACCGGTCACAACTCGCAAATGGCAGGTAGAGATCAGCATTCACAGATCACAGATCGATCGGCGCATCACTAAACCAGATGAAATTTGCTTGCATTTGCTTGCAAACGTATCCACACACCGATTAGACGATGTTGAACCAAGCAGCCACCTGGAGGGGTATTTATTTCATGTCACCAGCTCAGAGGCTGGAGTACTTTTGTTCTTGAATGCGGGTTCAAACATTTCTCTATAATGACATCAGTAGTGACAGAGTAAAGTTGGATCCATTCAATGCTTTGATGCTCAGATCCTTGATCGACAAGATTTATGGTTAGCTAGTTCAGTGTTTCATGTTATGACCTCATCGATACTTGTGGTATATTTTGTGTATTATTTATCGTTGATTGCATGAAGTCAAGTTAATCCAGCACAATGGAGAGTCAACTTGAGACGCTCTGGATTGGGCTGTCTGCTGAATTCACACAAACACAGAACTAATCGGTCTCTGCTTTTACTGAGCCTCCTGTCACGTTCATTCGGACAGGAGGACAGCAAGTAGAATGACTTTCGTCTCTCTTCATGTGAGGAATCTGACAGAAAAAAAAAATGGTGAAGATTTTGAAAGTCCTTTTATTTGTGGCCCCCTGATGGAGTTTTACAGAAACCCGCCCTCTGCGGAGTTTGTTGTATTCAGTTTTGTACCACAAGAAAAAAAAGCTGGAACAAAATCAAGTGCCCATGAAGAATGGTAACAACTGTCCATTCATATTGATTGAATTTGATATTTGTGGTTCAAATAAGTAGGGTAATAAGTAGGAATTTGGAATTTTCTGGCATCATTCGTGGCCAGTACCAAGTTGTGTTTGATATTAGACTTCCTAAATGTCTAATCGTCGTAACAAGATTATCTAAAATGACAAACATATTGAGAGAATCCTTGTGTCTGGGGTGTGTTGAGAGAGAATTCCTTCAGATAATTAACTCTGAAAATGGCTCGGGTCGTTAACCGTCTTTCGTGTTAAACATGAAACACAAAACTCTTATGGCGTTTGCCATAACACAGTTCAAAGAATATCGGTTTGCAGTGTCAGCAGGCAAACACCACTGAAGCCCTGTGGTTCCCTGGTCTAATTGATTTACCGAAAGTTACAGTTAACAGGGTGCGGAGAATCGTCCAGAGATGCAGCACCACCCACAAAATTTGACAAGGGGTTCAACTATGAAGGTAAGTCACTTATGCTAACAATGCTATCCACGCTTTAATACAAAGCTTTCAAAGTGAGTAGTGTATCTGTATTTTGCGTATCTTGATGAACAAAGCCAAGTCTGACCATACAATTTGTACTGTACAGTAATTTGTGTTGCAATAAAACGTCTGTCTGAAGTTCGGAGAGCTGTTACTGCTCTCTATAGTGCATCAACATTTTAGCTGGTTTTATATTTCACAGTGGTGATGAGACATGGCACTGATCTGGTGCAGATTATGTATGTATTGATAACTCAGAAAGAATCATAGTGAACAACTCGCTTATATAATGTTGTTGGCTTCAAGGAGAATATGTTGGATTTAAAATCAATAAATTAGCTTTTATTGATTTTATAATTGTGTGTGTGTCAGAACATTTTATAATGGTTTAACTTCCGAGTGGAAATGCGCGATAAATGTCCGCAATGGGAGAGAACTGTTCATGACAAAAAATAACTTATGTTCCATATCTAAAATTGTTGAACATATTTATTACAACTTGTACATTTTTTCTGGTTCCTAACTATCATTGCTTGTTTTTCAGATAACCATATGTGATTCTGATCATGTTGGGATTGTGAGCTGCTTTTGCTCGTGTTCCTCGGCAGCATTTCTGTATCACATTGCACACAGTCCCTGCCATTCTCTCCTGCACTGAGACTGAACAGAAGTAGCATAAACAGAAAAAAGGTCTGTATCGGATATATCTTCACCTAATATCAATATCTTCAAATGGATGCAATGCCTGGGCCTGTGCATTCCATGATGGCTGTGAGGCCCAAGCCTGCATCAACTAGTGGAATTTGGTTAAAACGGGAACACTGTGCGCATCACTGATGTGATAGTGTCTAACTTTATTGAAGTGTAAACATTACTGTAAGTAAGATAGTACATCATCTATTTGCGTTACATATTGTATCATATATTAGTTAGGCCGTGGATCATGTATGGCTCTCCAGCTGGCATCTCTACTCTCGTTTCCAGAGGCTGCAGTGGTAAGATGCCTAGTATATCCGTGCTCGACCCAGGAAAAGCCTACTCTGACTTCAGCCCAAACACTCCCACTCATTGCCACAATGAACATTAGGGGTGACAAGCCACTTGTGGACTCTGTTTTTGGCAAAGTCCAGTCCTGTCATATCAGAAACCACCTCCCAAACCTGATTGTGTGATCACACATGATGCCCCAGAATTACTGCTGGAGACTTGCACCTGAGAATCCCGAGTGCTGCATCTGACATGAGTTTCTTTGACGTTCTCAGTCACGCATAACTGTCTTCAGTGTTTAGTGCTGTGACGAATAAAGATAAGCTCTTACCTCATGTTATCTTAATTGAGGAGTCAACATGATCCCAAAGTGCAGCACCTGAGTGGCATTTCTAGGGCAAAGAGAAAATGACAGCCTAACATTTTAGGGAGGTAGGTCACATAGAGGGCAGAGTTCAAGAGGGGGCATGGAAATGGGTGCCTTGAAAGACTAAGCCACTGCTCACTAGGTCATATTGTTCATCCTGTGCAGCCTGGCTGGAAGCCTCACCAGACAGTGCCAGGGTTGGCCTACGACCCCCCTGAGATTCTCTTGTTAATCACAGGACTTTAATGGTGCTGCACATTCACACGAATAAGTCTGTGCTCTGTACTTTGAAACAGAAATGTCATCAATCTTTCTTCAATTAACCTGCAAAAATGCCTCTTGATTGACAAATAGCTTTTAGAAATACATGCACATGACAATTATTTAATTGTGCATAACAAGTGTATCAAGTATAAGTGTACGCCACATAAAGCACATTCCACAGATACAAGCATACACCCATAGCCACTGTTCATGAAAAAGTAGGATTACAGGGCAGACATTACTCCGCTCCTTTTCATATATATTTATATCTGAATGTTGCAAGACAATGTAACAAAAGAAATAAAAAATACCATGACCTCTGTCAATTTCTCTTTGTATTGATGCGTGCTGAAATGTGTTCTTAACTGTTGTTTTGCAGACAGACAAACATAACAGCCTAGCAACAATATACTTTCATAAATTTCGGGTCTTCGGTGAACATGTGGGAACATGGAGGACGGCATGTACCATGACTTTTGTCTCTCATCATGTTAGGAGTCTCACAGAAAAAAAAATGGTGAACATTTTGAAAGTCCTTTTATGTGTGGCCCCCCCCGATGGAGTTTTACAGAAACCTGCCCTCTGCGGAGGACTGAGTGCTCACTGCTCCTGATTTAAGTTCTCAGTGGAGCTAAACTAGAACAAAAAAATGCAAATCATTGCAAAAAGAAATTCTGTCCTCGACCTTGTGATGGTCTAGACACGCAATAATCATTAACAAGGAAAAGAAACAACACACGTGTAGGCATGAAGAAGTATCTCTGGAAAATTTGATCGAAATACTTTTCTAATTTTAGCGCAATTCTACATAATGGTTAGTCAAAACAAATGCATAATCTGGGGGTGATAACTTTAAATGTGTGTGCATTTATTGTAATGTGTTTTTTAACCATTAATTTGTATAGTCAACTTTAATTTTAGTTCTTCATAACACAGGACTTAAATTCCTGTTATCGCTGACATTTCACTGAGGCATCCTAGAATCTTTTCTGCTTGTGTAGTTATGAATAGAGTTAGATAAATTTACAGACAAACGCACCATTATCTCAGATTACTGCAGATGTCACTCGTTTTCTAGCCTCAAAGGCTGAGTGACTTGAGCAGAACAAAAATGCAAGTGCAAGCATGATTCTTTTAAGCAGAAGATCATGCAGCTGTTGCATCGCTGCCGTCATTCATAGTCTGCTTCAGATCCTTGTTAAATTGATGGTGACTTTGTTGCACGGTAGCTTCATGCCATTCTTACTTTTCTTCACATCCTATAAAATAGAGATAAATTAGTTGAAAGAATGTGCTGAAACTCAGTGTGTGTCTGTAGTGAAATATTTTCAGCCGACTTGTTAATAAGTGCAACATGAATGCATTTGTTTTCCCGCAGTTTCAAATGGATCTTCACTTGACTCAGATGTCCAGTTGTGCAGGACCCAATTTAGCTTTTCCACCATCTCCTAGCCTGCCTTCTTTAACTGCTCCAGGATATTTAGGGCTGTGTGTCAGCTAGGGAAAGAGGTGCCAAACATTTTGTGTTCAACATCGTCTGGCGCTACTAGTTAGGTTTCCATCCGAATGGTTCAACATTTTTTTTTCAGCGAAGTAAAATGCACGAAAAGAAAATGTGACTTTATGCTCGTTTCCATTTGTTATTATTTTGCAATTATTGAGAGGTGGGTGCGCCATGACATGATGTCATCAAAGAGCGTCTCTCTGCATCAAAACAAACACACTCGGCTGACCGTTGTTTGCTGTTTACCATTGAGAATAGCATTAGGCTACATCCACACAGAGCCACACATTTTCCTATCAATCATTTTCCATGCCATAAAAACTGGGCTGTCTCGACAGATCAGCTAGATACAATTTAAAACAGTGTAGTTCCTGTGCCAAGACTGTAGAGGCGCTGTAATGATTATTATTGATATAATGGTTATTTCGATACAAGCCTATGTGTCTGGTGAACTGTGGAACTTGAAGCAGATATGACTAAATAGTCTTACAACTTGAATAACTTGCTTGGCTATTTAGCTAGTTAGTTATTTAGTAATACCTTTTTTTTAACAGAGTTTAAAATGTTTACTGCATATATACATATGTATGTGTATGTATGTATGTGTATATATATATATATATATATATATATATATATATATATATATATATATAATATATATATATATATATAATATATATATTAAAAAATATATCTCATCACTTATTTTAGGACCAAAAATGGTTCATTTAAATAAATATACATATATATATATACATATATATATATATATATATATATATATATATATATATTTACCAAAGATGGTTCATTAAAATAAATTGTTGTTTTGTTTGTTTTTGTTTTTTGTTTTTTGTTGTTTTTTTAATTTTATTTTTAGCCCATATCGCCCATACCAACTGGAGCATGTTTGAAATGTGAAAGTGTGTGACGTGGGTTTTTAGCAGCTCTGTGGTCACCTGCTTCTTGCACCCTCAACACCACAGGGACAAACCAGCTTCAATTCCAGTCTATAAGTTCATGTTTGATTATGCTTTGAGAAAATAAACATTCGCTCAAAATATTGAATGTGTTTTTGTGACTGGCATCCCTGAAGAGTGTGTGCTGCGCACTTGTCCTCGGCACATCTGTCACAACAATTGTTCACTGCTTATAATGACAGAGTAGCGGAAGATTTTGTGTTAATATTGACAATAACCTGAGCAGTTTCCGACTGTACCCTAATTTTAAGTGACTTTTGGTCATAGTTTATCTGCAAAACCTGTTTCCATAGTGATAAGTCATTTCTTTTTGTGTGTACGAAGAAAGTGTACCCCCTCTTCCAACTTCTTTGCGAATTTTCACTTTTTCTCTTTTTATTATCGCATTCTCATTTATGTTTATTTTTGCTATTTGTGAAAATTCTAATAAGAATAGGTGGATGGAAACCCTATTAGTGTTGTGAAGTGATGTTAAATGCTGGTGGCTCACCCCTGCCATGAGCCACCAGCATTTCTGTCGCTGCAGCATGGTTGTTTAAAGAGTAACTTACTTGCCAAATAATTGTGGGTATCCTTACTTTGCGGTTTCATGAAGAGGATTGCAAATAAATATACAGTATAAACAATTTTTGTATTTATTTTTGCAACTTACTAGTTTGGGCCTTTTTATTGTTATAGAACCGGTTCATATTTCATGGTATTTATACACCTTTAGAAGCACTTTTTGCCATCAAGAGCATTAGATCTGAAGTAGAATATTTTTTCACTTTGGTTTCTGTCAGTTTAACATACCATTTAATAGTTTAATTTTCAATTTGACAGTTCAATGAAAGCAAATACTCAAATAGAGGAATAATAGTTTTGAGGAGCAATGAGTTCAATATGAATCAAAATAATAGCGATTTTGATTTTTGTCATGATCGCACAGCCCGAGCATTGTCCTATTACCATGTTATAGGACAATGCATGTTACCACCTGTAACATATTGACTTTCCAGTAGTCGTGTATTTGCTGACTGCTGTAGAAACACAGGGTTCTCCTCAGCGCTTTAGCAGCATAGGGGGCCTCTAAACTGGAATTTCGACCCCCCCTTGCTGGGAAAAATACTAGCTGAAGGGTGGAATCCCTGTGTTTTCAGCGGTTTTATCAACATGAAATGCTTCCTCACCGTCTGTCGAGCAGGCGCTTTATTTTATGTGAGACTGTTAAAGAGGACCATGAAAGACGTATAATGCGCTGTCGTCTGTCAGCCTGCCCCTCACCCCCTCAAACTCTGACACTCTCAGCAGAGAAAATGTGAAATACAAATACAAGTCCTTTTTGTATAATGAATTCCTGGAGAGATTTTAATGAAAAGACATTTTGTAGCACTTGCATTTGTATGACATCGTCCTGCTTTCTTACCTACTTCTGCTCTGTTCCACAGCATTTATGTCTAGCTGCATGGATGCATCATATTTAGACATGTATCTGCATACACATGTATGTACGATCTTTCTGCTTTTGACAACTGAAGAGTTGCATCATGTATTATGTGCATGTGGAGACTCTTTGGGTGTGGTTACTATTATGTAAATCAAATGATCTCTCTTTTGAGGACTGCGTTGAGTGATTTTAAAAAAATATTGGATATTTCCATATGAGACAAAAAGGTTTTGTTCTTCAATTTTGTGCCATGATGCTTTGCTTGGACCCTTCCACTTCACAGTGAGTGATGAAGACAAACACGCCTAATATGTCAATACTGTCGAGTTGTTTCAGATACTGTTCTGTTAATCCTTAATAGTGATTCTATTGAGGCTGGTTTCTCATTTCTCCTATTTCCTGCCCCCATCCAATTCCGTGCTGGGAACTGTTTAATCAAGGCACACTGAAATTAATTAAAACCTGACTGTCATATTTGGTATTCTCTTGTTGATTGTGCAATAAAAAAGGTTTCAAGTTGCGCTTTCTCAGAAGGCCCTATCCTTGGCTGCAGTCTCTCCACAGCACACTTATGTCGATGCTCATTCCAAAGGTTAATTTACCGTACCGTACCTGTCAACCTCTGCCAGTAGCTCCCCTTGTAAAGCGGTGCAATTCCCCTTATAAATTGAGAAGAAACTTTACAAACACAGTCGCGGCACATTTTAATATTTTCTTATTACTATTTACATCACAGCAAGACAGACAATGGACTGGAAAATGATAACAAAGATAACATATATAAAAGCGCTTGCAATTACATTTTCCATGTGCAGCATGTTTTAAAATAAATAATTCTTCCTTGTACTCTTCTATTCTTACTAGATGGTAATTCCGATTCTTCCATGCTTACTTCTATGATTTTTCTCTGAACGATTCCTCTTGCAACACAATTCAAAACAATGGATGTGGGTGGCTGTGCACAACACACAACACTCCTATCGTCAAAGCCGAAAGCAACGAGAAAAATAAATGCAAGATGAAGGATAGCTTTTGCTAGTATGATGTGCTGACCGTTGTCAGCTTTTGTTCTAATTTATTTTTCCCCATATAAAAGGCGTTATATTGCGTACATGATTTTAAATTGTTAAAAAAACGTATAAGTTGACAGGTATGCTGTACTGGCATTGGCACTGACGTTTGTGAACTTTCTCCCATTTACTTGTGAAAGAGAGACATCAGCAATTTACAATTACGTAGGAGGTGCCACAATCAATCTCCTTGTTTATCTTGTCTGTGATGTGCAAAACCTCTGACTACATTCAATTCATAAAGTGTTTTTGGATTGGCAATTGTAGTTTACTGCTCACTGAAGTGCTAATGTCACTCTTGCCCGAGTTGAGGTTGTCTTTTTGGTATTTGAATGTAAGCTGGTTTGACATCGTGGCACAGTGTTTCTTCTTTATCTTTCCCAGGCCTGTGGTATCCCCCCAAAAATAAAAACATGCTTTTCGAGGATCGATTTTGACAAGAACAAAAAGAGGGTTCGCTTTGTTGGTTCCGCGATGATACAAATGTGCCCGGAGATGGGTCTAAAACCAGTGCTGAATCAGTCCTTCTGTCAGTGGGCGACAGAGATGAGGAAATCAAACAAGCGAACATGAGCATGTTAATAAATCGAGTGATCTTCTGGGGCAAGGTGATCTTCTGGTGATGGTCTGTCGTTTTGTTGTTTTTAATTATTTAATTTAAATTTTATTTCACCAAATTGTTCTTTGAGCATCCATGCCAAGATCAGACTTCCTCTATTTGGAAATGTCGGATTAATTTCTCAGAATAAGCTTACCTGTCAGTGCTTCCTACATAAGTACTTCTTTATCATACGCTGTTGTACCAAACTCCTACATTGCTTTATTGAGTTACGAGAACCTGTCCTACTTTTAAAATGACCATTGCAGGTCTTAGTCAACCAGCATCTGCTCCTCTAGCTGCTATACAGAGGTCTTCTTTCTTAAAAGTGTCTGAGTTTGGAGGAAGAGTAGGCATCTTGATGAAAACCCTCATTTGTCCATCAAATATCTTGACTCTGGGGGGAGAGAAGAGTGGTGAAAACCTCGAAGTATATCTTTTCTTTGGGATGACTATTTGGTTCTCAGCACAATAACGCCTTTCATTAAGATATGTCCTTGGGAATGTTAACTGGAAGTATGCATGGTCACAGCTACACAAAAACATAAGTTTGTAGTGTTCCATATACCATGTAATTCCACTTGACACCTATGCTCCAAAAACTTGTGCTACCCCAAAAGCGTCTTTTTTCTACCTTTGTAAAACTATAATGTATGGTTGATGGTTGATGCATGAATTCCTTTATCTTTGTTCTGATCACTGATTTGACAGCTTTGTCAACCATGTTTTGGTATACAATGGCGTGGCCTATCACCATTCCACTGTTGCAGTTGTAATGTTGTAATTTTCCACTTACCACATTGCTCCTTTAAATGTTAATCAGAATAGCAAGGAAACAGAAATGATGAGCAGTGCCTCCAGGTTGTCATGACGATTGGGAATAATGTGAATCTCTCAGCATGGGATCACGGTTTTATTTATTTGTTGAAGCAAAAGACACTGTTGGGTCCAGACAACTTCACACTCGGCTGTCTGTCTGCTCTTTTTCCACTTGTGAAAAACACAGGCAAGACTCTTCACCTGCAGCAGACTCTCATGTACTCACATATCTTAACCAGCTGATTCTTAAAATTCATTGCAATGAATCGGAATATTGATGACAATTTCACTTAAGGGAAATGCATGTAAAAGTGGGTACATCAGTTAAAATTTTCTTTGATGTTCCCAAACTTGTGCATGGTTGCAGTTGCTTGACTGCATGAATCTGTATTACGTAATGCAAATCTACATCCCAGTCTACGTCATAGAAAGGTCGGTAACGTCTGTGTACCAGCTTAAAAATGGTGCATCAATCCCACGATATAATAAGACTGAAGATGAAATTACAGGTGTTTGGTTGACATTAAACGGCGGTTTTTGCCCTGTTGAAGTCTCTGGTGATACTGAAGCTTCCCCAGCTCCACCTCCATGACTGCTATTATAATCATGGGTGAAAATGGCACCTTTGAGCATTTTAATCTAAATAAAATGACTGAAATTTCATTGGTCTGATTTGACAAAGTTCGGTCTTGGAAAGTGGCTTGTTTGCCTGTATATTCCCCATGGGACCTGCTCAGGGCCATTTCAAGTCACCGTGACTGAGTTTATTGTTGAGCGTGATGGCACCTGAAATACTAGGTGTCAAATCAACCTATGGTTCAACTCAATGGTAATCTTCAAAGCGATGAAACAGACAGATCAAAGGAAACTGCTTGGCTCTGCAAACTACCAAATCTACCTTGATGATCGACAGGTGGATTGACACTATGGACATCACTAGCATTAACTGTATCCAGACATTAACAGAGAATGTGTCTAACTGATTTCTTGAGAAAGAATGAGAAGAAGACTTTCATGACATGTGATTCGGTTATTTGTTCTTGTAGATCAGTAAGACATTTACTGTAATGTTCTAAATCAACATTTACTTTTGAGTCTCCTTGAGATGGTAATTTTGATAGTAAGGCTTTTAAAAGAACATCAGTCTTGCACCTGATATTTCGAATTCTACATTTTACTATTTGCAGTTTGAAAATGTAGTGGAAAGGTTTGACTCGGATACATGATATTTGTATTACACATTGTGTTCACTTGAGGTGCGAAGGCCCCAAGCAGTGTTGCATATTTACCTTTTCTCATAATCGAAATGTGAGACCGGATACTTTGTAGACACACACTGAGCACACACACTTCATCAGTCGATGTGCTTACTGCTCAAACAGGTTGGTAGTATCGGGGTTAATGAGTGTTTGCTTTTTGGCAACACCCAAGGATGTCTCATGTGAGGTGCCTACCTACGCCTATGATCGCTCCTTACCACAGCCAACCGCATATAATGTTTCTGTTGGTCACTCTTGCCCACTGAGGTCTTTGGTGGCGCTAGAAATTCTTGGCCAAACCATTGTGACCCCTTGCTAGCACTAAGACCTGCTGGTACTCAAGACCTGGTTGAGAAGGGAAAATAAATATCCATTGTACTTGTGCATGAAACTTGATCTCAACTGAAAGTCTTGGTCTCGAAACTCTCATCAATGTTAGTCTAGAGTCTTGGTCTTGGTCCCTGTATGGGCCCATCCCTACTTGGTTCTCGTGGTCTGGACTATGACTCAGTGGTCCAGAATGTGGAGTTGATTTTCCCCTGCTGTGATTATAGAGGACGAACCAAGACTGTGTAGCCTCTCGTCTTTCTCGTTTTCATTTTGTTTCTGTTTTGAAATGATACCGCTGTAATGTACTTATCACTTATCTTTCTGTTATTTTATATGTTGTGTTAATTAGCTATCATGATGTACCAGGTGGGAAGACTTTTGGAAGAGTTCCACCTACTGGGAAAGAAAACAGGTCGCTCTTATATCTGCCCAACACCCTCTTGTCATGCATGTGGGAGTTAGAGTATGGAATCAAAGCTCTATAGCACTGCGTCAGCTGGTCACACAGTGATGTTAAATTACACGTTACCATGTCTCTTCAATTGCTTATTAGGCCTGACCCAATGTTAGCAGGAAACTTGATTAATATTTCACAGAAGGAACTAATGTTCGATGGACTGCCCGAATACAACACATTTGTTTTTGTTTTCTCAAAATGATCAGTTTGAGTCTTGTCAGTCATATGAGGTACACCTTGCATTGCATACAGCATGACTTTGTATAATATAGTTCCCTGATCTGAAGGCTGCATCAAACATTGGAAATATCTGTATACAATATTTATATAAGAAATATAAGAATAATGACAAGAGAAAATAATTTTATTTACAATTATAGTTTTGTGGCACATAATAAATTGTTTATAAATAGAGTTTTTGAGGCACATAATAAGGCATTTTTTCAGCATTTGTCTCTTTCAGATGGCATCAACTGTATTGTGTCATTTTGTTTGGTTGTAATTATTACCAAGGTTGATTTATACTTTCAAAGAGATTCATGCCCTTTTACATAAAAATATTTTTATTATTAAGTATTTGGTAGAATTTTGTGCGGTTGCACATCATGGATCTTGCACCACCATCTTGCGTCCACCAATACTTACAACCATGGTGAGCAGATGCTTTTTTTATTTATTTTTTATTCAAGTCCTGGCACCGCAGCACATAGGAGCGTCATCGCGTACAACAGTTACGGCAGCACAGTGTCCCAGCATCTCACTCTCACACAGTGATCTACCACTACAGTAGTAACTATGAGCCTGGCGTCTGCTATTTTGAATGGCATTCGACTTACGTCCAATCTGACTTACGACCGGTTGGTCGGAACCAATACTGGTCGTAAGTCTTATGTTACTTGTAGTGGAAAAAAGGCAACAATCAGCATCAGCAACTCTTCGGCTTTCAACCAAGCATTTAAAATTTTATTCAGCTATGGCTTTGGCCACAAATCTTCAATTCGATGCATCCCTAGTATTTTCATGAATATTACGTTATGTGGATGGTATTTAAAATCACCTAAATAAATGTTTGTTCATTGAATTAAGTAATACATGTTGGGAGATGACATAAAAAATGATCATGTTTACTTTTAGTAAGTGAGTGTCTCTTTTTAAGTCTGGTGCAACATGGACGGCCATGTACACACCCTTATGCGTCAAGCTACACGATTAAACATTCATGGAGCACGTACAAATACTTATCAGTCAACATACACGTGCTACGCTGTCCTGAGAGAGTGGGACAGAACTGCACTACTACAAGAGAAAGTGAAAAGTAGCTTGTGTGGACGCCACTTCACTGCTGTTGCCCAACACTATTTCATTCTGTGGTGTTCCCTTATGCAGCAGTATGAGATTCCATTGGCGCCACAAATGTTTATTTAGACACTTTCTATAGAAATCAATAAACATTTTTGTCGATTACTCAAATAAATTTGACGTTGTGACCCGACTTCCTCTGGAGACTGAGACACAGCCAATCAAGACGTTAAACAATATTGTCAAGATTAAATTTAGATAAGATAACTGATGCGTTATTAATCCAATTTAGGAGAGAAAACTCCAAACTCAGACTGATTCAATCATTATATATAATGGCTTTGACCATTGGTACAAAAGAACAAACTAAAGTTTAGGATTATCTGTGAGAGTAGTGATAATCACTGTTGCAATGTGTGGCTGAGTAAACAGCGCGAGTGTTGAGAGGTGGAAGCAAGACATCAAAGACCAAAGAACAACCATACTAAACAAACACCGTCTGGAGAGGAGCAGGTCCAAATCTGTGGTTTTTGTTGCAGTCTGAATTGAGGCTGTCAAATATATATTTACACGTGCAACGTTATCCTATGTGTAGGATATGTGTAGCTCATGATTCAATACTATGGCGATATTTGGCCCATGATAATGATAATATCATGATATGCGATATCTGATATATAGCAAGAAATGAAAAGAAAGTCAGCAGATTTTCATTTTTTTGTCCATGGTTCACTGACTTATATTCCACCAAAGAAGCAGAAACAAAACAAAATATATTCCTCAGATTTAATGGGTTTCAATAAGTTTGTTGTTTAAAGTTTTGAAGCATTTTCTTCTTGTCGCCAGTCCCAGACATCCCATTCTTCAGTGTCTTTGCTGTTGCAGCTATGATGTGGAGATTTCTTACACTTACAATTATTCTTTTCAGATTTAATTTTGATTTATCTGTTTTTGAGGTGGCCCTATTTTACAAGGTATGCTTATTATTTGTGTTTTTTCACTGACGTGACGTTAAAGTATTTAAATCACATTCAAATTGAGATTTGCAACATTAATTGTAAAAATTATAATGGCAATTATTTTGATTCATATCACGATTATTCAAACGGTTACTCAACAATTTAAGATTTTGCTGTCATTGGTCGCCGCTGGATGAGCATCCTTCCTCGGTGGTTCTGAAAACCATGCCACCGTTCTACGGACGACCAAGTCGGTAGCTAACAGTGGTTAACATTAGCGTCCCCCACGGTGTGTAAACAGAGCCTCAGGCTCTCTTGCTGACAGGCAGAGCTTCACACTGTGAGAGGCTATGTGCCTTCCAGAGTAGCTTCCCACAAGTCAATTTTCACGGGGAGGCGTGATGCAGCATTTGGGTGCATCGGGACAGAATGAGAGCAGCTGGGGAGACGATGTTTGGCTAAATAATTATTTCACATTTTCATAAAATGCATGCCTCTGCCTTCATTTCCAGGAATTTTTTTCTCATTGCCCTTCGAAGTGGGTAAGTGGGTCTGCTCATTGACAGTTGTGCTAACCTTGAATTTCATGTCAAGATTGGTCAATGTCATGCATCCCCTGCAGCATCGGTTCAGACGGTCCACTGTGCAGTCCATAATAAATTCCTCTTTGTATCTCACCATGTCCTTCATTGAGTTCTCTTTTATCATCACCATCTTTTTGCTCTTGCCTTGACTTCTCAGTGTGCGGATGTCTCCCCAGTCTGGCCCTAGGATTTCCTCATATTGTCAAATATTTTTCACATTTTAGTTCTTTGTAGTTATCAGCGTCTTAAAACTTTCTCAAATTTGTTGATTTCTGCTTCCCTTCTTGTACTTGGTCTTCCATTGTTTAGATCTCCACTCTATTGCCCTCAGTTTTTTTAGTTATCGCTTTTATTTTGTGTGTTTCCTCTTTTTAATTTTTATAAATGCTGAAAGTCCAATGTAGTGCGTTGCATATATACACTTCTTGGAAATATAAAGTTTGTCACAAACTGTTCAAATTTAAGATTAAATCTCTGTCGTATCCTAAGTCAAAGTCTCATGATATGGTTTTATTCACACCTTAAATGGCTGCACCTTCTTTCTCTACGGGACATATAAGGGAGGAAGTCTGCAGTTTGAATAAGTCAAGGGTTAGTTACTGATTAGTTGTCGTGTCTAGCTGTCAGCAGCCTGTATTGTCCTCAGAATGCCAAATGTTACTACAGTACATGTCCAGTGTGACCTTTGTTCACCCTCAGCCAAGTAAACCTTGTAACATGTCTTCAGTCGTTGCTTCACCAGAAAACCTTCATAAAGGGGTCATTTAATCCTGTTCTAATGCAGTCAGATGAGGTTCTCCCAACAAGGGCATGAATTGGCTGTGGCTTCCTGTCTAATGTGCTTTGCAACCTTTTTAGGGAATGATTTACTCATAGTACCTTACTGGTTTGCCCTGTCACACTTTACACCACACTTCTGCTTCATTCAACTTGAGAAACCGTCAGGAACTTGTCTGCTCGCGTTGGTTATTTTCTTTTTAATATAATATGAATATTTGACTGTTACAGGAGTGAAACTATCCAGGTATTAAAAAATATCTGTTGCTGCAGCTCCTCATTAAGTCTACCAAGACAGCAAGAGGAGGAAGGTCAAACAACTTTAGATGTGCCTGTGGTTCTACTGCTGCTTTTGTATCATTGTCATCCAACCCTTACATTGTCTAGATTTTTGGATTCTTTTGTCAGGATGAGCTGACTATATAGATTATACAGAATTTTGTGTTCTTATCATAACTTAATGCTGTTTTTAAATTAAGGAAATTGTTCGTATCAACTCGATTTTTAACTCATTCACGTCATGGTAATTTGCTTTAGGTTAGATAAACTTTATTAGTTTATCTCTCTATTAGTTTATTAGGGACAATTTGACTTTCATGTGTGTTTATTAGGGGTGTCAAATGGTGCCATAAATGGCGACAAATTGATTACAGACATAATTGCTGCATTATTTTATTGTTTTATCGTGTTAATCCAGCGGCGTGCAGTGTTGCGTGCGGGGGGGAGGCGTTGTGTGTGTGTTCACGTAAAGGCAGCCACTTATGTGAAGGGACATTACCGTGATGTGTCTGCGTCGGGCCACGGTATTGAAGCAGCCCTTTACAGCAGAATCCCACCAGCCTAAAGCCATTGGTGTGCAGGGCTGGATTGCAAAAATGAAGCTACTTGCTATTATCTGCCTCAATAATATAATACATTTCACTGTGTATACCACAAGGGCTTAATGTGTATTGTGTATTGATAGTCATTGTGAAAGTGGACTTCAGATGCCACTCATGGGGCATTGCTAAAGTAGCAATCCCTGTTTCTCAGCGCTACTTTTCAGCTCCATGTATATGAGCACCGTACACGGCCATGAAATGATCTCTTTTTAAAGATCAAATTCCAATAAACTGATAACACATAACGCATCCTGGAGGATTTTTTACAGAAAAATACACAAACTAATACCAAAAAAAAAAAATACCAAACTCAAGTTGCGCATTCTGACCGGGCATATAAAGAGACTGACCACTGCAGATTGGAGAGAGATTTACTCATGATTAAAACCTAGCTATTATGTTGTCACCAGTTTAATAAATGTCAAAACTTTCGCTTTTTGAGTGGCTGCATTCCATTTTTTTTTTTGCTCCACCACAGTTTCAAAATATCATGGTGGAAATCCTGGATTTGATGACAGATATATAAAAACAATGAAACCATTAAATATGGAGGAGTAAGTGGTTAAAAAAGAGGGCAAAATCCTGACAACTGCTGATTTATAGCCAAGTCCCTTGTCGGGACTCCCAGTTTGCAAATACAAATTATGGAGTGGAAGAAAACAGGCTTCACATCGCAAGAGACATATAGTCTGTTCAAGTTCTAATCTCGCAATGACCTTAATTTTTTGCAGGTTTCTGTAGAGTAGTTGAGGTCACTCTTAACTGACTAGGCTTACATCACCTGGATGTCATTAAGTTTGTGTTTACCAAACCGCTTCTTTGTTTTCCTCAGGTACTGGTGAGAGTGGCAAGAGCACCTTTATAAAGCAGATGAGAATCATCCACGGGTCGGGGTACACAGATGAAGACAAAAAGGGCTTTACCAAATTGGTGTATCAGAACATTTTCACATCCATGCAGGCCATGATCCGTGCAACTGAAACCCTAAAGATCCCCTTCAAGTATGAACAGAATATGGTAAGTTTTCCTTTTTTAAAAACTTCCTTTTAATTTAACTTCTGTTTTCACCAAACTGTTATTTCTCTCACACTGGGCTACTTATTTGTTGTGCTTTATTTAGCTTAGTAAACCGTTTTTCAGTGAATATGTTTCAAATTGTTTACTTGGAATGTAATGTCTTCTGCTGACCTTTCTTTCCCATCAGAATCACGCTGTTCTGGTGCGTGAAGTGGACGTAGAGAAAGTTTCTTCATTTGATCAGCCTTACGTCAATGCGGTAAAGATGCTGTGGACTGACCCTGGCATTCAAGAGGCCTACGATCGAAGGAGAGAATATCAACTCTCAGACTCGACCAAATAGTATGTGCTCAGCCAAATAGATGACTGTATTTTGTTTATGTATTTTATCCTCACTTTGTCATCCATTCATGAAAGTTGGTAGAAAATGGGTTTCCATCAGATAACTATTCCAATGCTTATTCAACAGGTGACAGAAATGATTTCCTTTACTCCACTGTCATTGCTTCCATTTAATATATTAAATGTACAGTGATGCATTGATGAATTAATTTCTTCACTCACACACACACAAGCCCATATGTAGATGCACTCGCAAACACATTCATCAGTCTCATATAGTATTTTAAAAGATGAAAAACCAGTCTGTGGTTCCTTTAAGTTCTCCTATATCTGTATCTGTCCATCCTTTTTCAGTTACCTTAGTGATATAGACCGAATAGTGGCGTCAGGATATGTGCCCACTCAGCAGGATGTGCTGCGGGTTCGAGTCCCCACCACCGGCATCATTGAGTATCCATTTGACCTGGAGAATATTATCTTCAGGTACTGGTGGCGAGTGATGTTTCTGGTTGACTGGCTGAAAGACAGTCAGTTGGCTGGGTGCTTACCGCCGTTGCCGCTATTGCCGCAGCATTAACAGCTGGCGCACTCTGCATTCCGGATGGTACACTCCCAAAGGAATTTTCTCTTAATAGACTCATGTTTTTGGCCCAGACAAGCTGGAAAGCCTCCTCCCCCTGGTCAAATTTGGCTCCCCTTCAATCTTACTTCATCTCAATTGTGATAAAGGCATTGAGGAAAATTGTTTTTGGGAGGTGCTATGAGACTTTCTGGTCCACTGGTGTAGAGTTTCACCTCTGTAACTTTGGTCTTTGGTGATCTTTGGTTCTGCTGAGACTGAGCCACTTGCCTCTGGAGGGCATGTGCTTTTTCTGCTGTGATGCTTCATCTTCTCTCTCCTCTCCCACTCTGTGTTTTGCTTCCTTTCCCGTCTCCAGCTATCTAAGTGATCTGGATCGTATTGCTGAACCGTCCTATCTGCCAACTCAACAGGATGTTCTTAGGGTTCGAATCCCAACCACTGGGATCATAGAATACCCATTCGACTTGCAAAGCATCATTTTCAGGTAGAAGAAATACTGTCTATTTTGACTAACTCCAGTCTCCATTCCCTACGTGCTTCCTGTTTAATCATTTTAATGTGGACCAGAGCATGTTAGCTTTCCTCTAAATCCCCTTTTGCGTTGCAGCACATTCCATCAAATCACTATCGCACTGTTTTATGGTGACTGGTACCATTGTTGCAATGTTTTTTCGGCTCTGTATCGAGGTAAATTTACTTCATACAGAATTGATTTGTAATGATTTTTTTCTGCCATATACAATTTAAACTATTCTTGCATTTTATCTCTTTTGTTGCCTTTATAAAATGTATGAGCAAAGGTCACAAATACATAACAAAAAGAGAGAAACTGCTGGATCAGATCCTGTCTCCCAAATATTAACTGTGGCCACAGTGAAAGCTTGAAAGAAAGTATTTTATCTGTGTTATTTGCATCTGTAAGAGCAGCCACAAATAGCTTCCAAATGCTTATTCCCCTGGCAAAGAAAGATAGATGACGAGATAGAGATGGGCTGAGGGAACAAGAGTGATTACAGAAGAGTGCAGATCGATAGGAAGCCATCATGTCAGCTTCCTCCTACGCTTGGTAAGGCCAGAAATAACTCGCTAGCAATGTATCTGTGCTGGAGAGGTTCTCAGCAGCACTGCTGCAACTAACTGCCGCTCCACTTCTGTACCTACGTCTGTCGGTTAATGGTGACTCTCACTTCACTCTGAAGACGACCTCCTTTGTTTTCTGTATAGAGAAGGCCATTTGTGGCTGCGTTTATTTTTGTACCTTGAATCTTTTTTTTCCCCAAAATAATTTTTGATAATACTATCAAATGAGAGGGCGATTTGCCAACGGTGACAAGTGAAAGTAATAGAAATGGAGCACTTGCTTCAATGTGTCTGTAACGGAACAGCTGCTTGCTTGAACTGGCTTTGAAAGTCATAGGAAATAACTTTCAGCGACCTCACCATTTCCACCCTACCACTTCAGAGTGGAAATGACAGCTTGTGTGGTCAAAGTCAAACGGGTTGACCACAAGTAATGATGTTTGATGATCGATGTAAACCACGAGAACGCACAAAAACATGCATCATCGTTACTATTGAGGAACTTGAGGCAAATAGGAGAGTCTTGGTGAGTCTGTATGTTGAATAGAGGATTGTGCTAAAAATAATAATAAATATGAAAGCCTGGGGTTTTCTTGATGATAAGCGAAATAAAGAAATAAAATAAAATTGTTTGGCAGGTGGAACACAAAGCAGCCTAATAAATCAAGTCAGAATTAGAATCAACTCTTGTTATTCCTCAGTATGAAAATGAACAGTTGGAAACATGCTGTTTAACTGATGTCGCTATGAAGAAGTGAGTGAATCAACAAAACTCATGCCGTCCTCTGGGGTCTGTCCAGATCTTTGATCATTTCTTTGCATATGCTTCTTATGAAGGCTCATCTGTCCTGCTTCTTCTGTTATCACTGCCACGTTTCTGCCTTTAATGGTGATCCACCGTGCTTCCTAAAACCTTTTTTGGATTGGTGCAAAGATGCGGTTAACTTTCACCAACTTGGCCAGAATTGGAATGGGCCAGAGTGATGGAGTCCAACTATGAAAATGGTGAATGCTTCATTAGAAGCAAACATGCTTCTTTGCCCCAATTACATGTTTGAGATCAAGTGACTGAAGTCATAGACGCTGCAACCGTTTGGCAGTAAATGTTTTGCACTTGTTAAACTTGCTGAGGAGAAGATGTGCTAACACACATGTACACTCACTGGGAATTTTCCTAACTCTCTGCTCCTAATATCCGCCTTTCTTCGTTCTCATGTGTTTACATCAGCTGTCTCTGTAGTCTGTCTCTTACGTTGACTCTTGTTGCATTCAGGATGGTGGATGTCGGGGGTCAGAGATCAGAAAGGAGGAAGTGGATCCACTGCTTTGAGAATGTCACATCTATTATGTTTCTGGTGGCACTCAGTGAATATGACCAGGTTCTAGTGGAGTCAGACAATGAGGTAAGACCATTCTTTACTATTTACTGTATATTGATATACATTGTTGGGTCCGACTGACAGCGTTTGTGTATCCACTTTTAGACATGGTACACAATACCTGTTGATAACTTAATATAATGAAAGTAGCTAGTGATATCAGCTCCTAAATGTGTCATATTGACATCTGCTACATCAGGTACCAAAATCCCCGTCTCTCACACAAGGTGGTGTGACTGTCAAGGTCAGATGGTTTTCTTAGACAAATCCAGCTACAGCTTTTTTCAGTGTAGTTGATTCTCATTACAGGCCACTCGTGATAAACAGAAACATTGTTTTGGCTGGAGCAGTGTGAGACCAATAGTGCACGCATTCTGATTCATTCCATTTTCATTTCGTAACCTAGTCCTGCTTCATTTGGTCGTGACTGTGTGGTTACATTTGCCAGTTTACAGTTTGCAGCTATCATCCCAGCCCGTTGACAGGGGCCAAGTCTGTGACCCACTGAGTCCAGAAAGACTGCTTTGTGTAATCAGCAGATGGGTCAGGGCCAAGGTACATCCATTGTAGTGGATAGTCCGGACGTTTCATTCAGTCTTTCAGCTGAAAGGTGGTTAAGACATGACCAGGTTTCATTGATGATGACTCAAGTTAACTAATCGCCTCAGTCCCAGAAAGATCATCAGTCAGTAACAACTGGATTTTCCACATTTATAGAAGCATTCCTGAAATGCACAAAACTATCCTTTGTTTCAGTCCACTCTAAAACTAACTAGTGTTCATAGTATCGTTGACTCAAACTTGAATATTGTGCGTTCAGACTTTAGTGACTCTTGTGTTAGATTAGATTAGATGACCTTTATTTGTCCCACAGTGGGGAAACTCAACTGTACACATCTGATGTTGTCGTCTCTGGATGTTTAGAATCGAATGGAGGAAAGTAAAGCGCTCTTCAGGACCATCATCACGTATCCCTGGTTTCAGAACTCCTCAGTCATTCTCTTCCTCAACAAGAAGGACCTGCTGGAGGAGAAGATCATGTACTCTCATCTGGTTGATTACTTCCCAGAATTTGACGGTATTTTTTTTTCCTCTTCCCCTGCCTTTTGTCCTCCACCTGACTGATGATGAAACTGAAATCCATTCATGAAGCTGGTCATTAATGATTATCTAGTGACACCTTCTGGCTGTAATGTATATTCTGAAACTCAGACAATGTTAGCTGTCAAAGGACTATGTGAGTAAGCGTTAGTTATTATGGCATAGTTTAGTTTATAACATGAAAGGACAAGATTAAGTCAGGGGTGAGTCAGGTGGTTTGCTTACTCCTCTGTGTGGTAATATTTGTTGGTTGTATGTGCATAACATTCTAAATGCATTGTTGAATTTTATGTTCTGGGTGGCATTGTACAAAAATATTTTTTCAATGGAAGAAAAAAAATGGGCTACATGTAACTATATTAGTAAAGTAATGTGCACAAACACTAACGCAACTGTGATGTTCAACAAAGTGAAATTGACAAATAGCACTGCATTCTGGGAAGCATTAATACACCCTGAAAGTGAATAGTCTCTTTATTTCTCAGGTCCCCAGCGCGATGCCCAGGCCGGACGAGAGTTCATCCTGAAGATGTTTGTGGACTTGAACCCCGACAGTGACAAGATCATCTACTCCCATTTCACCTGCGCCACTGACACAGAGAATATCCGCTTTGTCTTTGCTGCTGTTAAAGACACCATCCTACAGCTCAACCTCAAGGAGTACAACTTGGTCTGAAAGATGAGAAGGGAGAAAGAGCCGGCACGACACTGCCATTCATGTTCACATTGCAATGTCCCTTTTTTTGGGGGGGTGGGGGAGCATGAAAGGTTGGCTTAACATTTTACAAGATCACTTTTCCGTGTTCTGCTGATCTCATTCACTTTGATTTTTATTTGCTCATCTTGCACAGGCACACCTAAAAAAAAAAAAAAAAAAAAAAAAAAAAAAAAAGAATGCGGGTCTGATCTGGGACTCCGCTTCTTTTGGCCTTTGCTCACATGCACCTTTCTTTAACTATATGACCAAGAGTGCTTGTGTCACAGGTTGGTTGAGGGGCCTCATTTAAATGGACAGTGCTTTATGGACAAAGGGCTTCCCCTTCTCCTTTAAACTACACTACACTGAGGTCCGGATGCAGACTGGCGCCTCCGCTCATCTTTAAAGGCTGACTAATTATGACAAGAGAAAAGATGCGGTACTTGGATACATGGCTGTGTCACGGATTTGGGTTTTCTCTTCGTTTACCCTGCTCCTCCCAAATCGAGCTCTGTTGAATGTAAATAATGTTTTTATTGCAAAGGCAGTGGGGGCTTCAGAAACACACACACACACTCTCAATCTCTGTTTGATGTTTCTGCCGGATATATTACTGTTCTCCGATTCCAGTTGAAGCAACATTGACTACTTCTCAGGACCCACTTGGGGTCTTGGTTTTGTCGTCACTGCCTGTCATTTTGAAGTGTTGCACACACACACTAACTGTATTTACTTGTCATATATATATCAGCAGCACAATACTTTTTTAATACATTGCCAATTGTTTTTTTTCCTGTAAATATAAGTATTGAACATTGCCAGTATCTTCCTGAAAGTATGTGGGAGCTGGTATTGCCAAAGTTGTGATTTGGATGTTAACGGTATAACAACTTGCTTGTTGTGGCTTTCATTGACTTGTCATCGAAATCACAAATGTTTTTGAACTCAAATTCCTCCTAGTTTCTTTTAATCATTAGAAGAATCTTCAGATGTTCAAGTCACTACCAAGTCATGATACTAATTTTGTACAGTGCAATAGTTAGTTGTTTTTAGTCACAGCTTTTGCACTGCCAGTCGGTCCGATCACAATCTCTTTGTATTTGGCTTCACCACAGTGTGGAGCCTACACTTTGGAAAAATTGTTCTTGATTTGTATGTATTCAATATGAATCAGATTGAATTATTGTCTATATGAGATATTCTTAGAGGGGGGGATTTTTTTAATGCAATGAAATGTCAAAAATAATTTTATGGAGTGTATCTTTATAAGGAGTCTTCATAGTTATTGCAGTTCTCTTTTGACAAACTTGACAGTGGGACGTTTCCATTTCAGCGTATGCAAATTTTGAAAACTGATTTTGAAAAAAAAAAAACAAAAAAACAGTGAGATATTTACTGATGAGAGGGTGTTTGTGTTGGCTGTTGTTTCCAGTACCATATCTAGTCTTGGCGAGTGATTCAGGTCATTTTTCAGTACTTCATCACAAGGGCTAATACTAGCAGCTTCAACAGAGTTAACAGACTCAGTTAATAGATGCAAGTGGGATTTTAATTCAGATGTTCAAGGTCAGCATTTGGCAGGAAGATGTCAGTCCGGTGAAGTGTGTGACATTCCTGTTGAAAGTCTGGTTGCCTTTTTTTCCCCCTATTTTAGTGATGTGCGCGTTGAAAGATGATGGCAAATGTGGTTTCCAGGGATGCACCTGACTCGTGATGATGTTGTTTTGGCATTAAATGTTGTCCTAATACACTCATGACTGACATCATAACATGGCAGGTGCTTTTTGAAGTCAAAGACAAAATTTGAGGAGCTGTATGTCAGGAAAAAATGCAAACAATTTCTTCCGATTTTCGGTAATCTCTTCATCTTTTATGTTGGAATTAGATGAATTATGAACTGAGACTCGTTTTAATGGTGAGCACCAGTGCCTTTTGTTGGTAAAGCCGACCAAATTTGTTGTGTGCGACCTTGCTGCTATCTTCTGAATAGCTTGGTCGACTGAAGTGGTGTCCATCTGTTTTAGATCCCCATGTGAGCTGGATAATTTGAATTTATTCATGGCAGTGAAGAGCCAACTCTGAAAACACTTAAAAAATAATGCTAGATCTCACTGTAAGGTGTGTTTAGTGAATGATCGAGTGCTTCACAAAACACCCTGTTTTTGGCTCCTTCTCAGAGTCTGATGTCAGAACCAGCACAAAACGACTGACTGACCTTGTCTGCAATAAATGTATCTTAAATTTCTCTTCAGTGCGTCTCGTTGAAGGCCTGTGTGACAATCCAGTACTAAGCACTGAGCCACTGAGAGTAATCAAGCTGATCTGTTAACCTCTGCGTTGTGGTTCTTTTTTCCACTCAAATGAAGTGTTTAAAATCTGGCTAGTGAAGGCGATACGTGTTGGTTTTATCAAAGAAAGTAAGTGAATTTAAGAGGTGTCTGTTTACAAGTCTGCCACTCTGATCTCCTGTTTGCCTTCACCTTGACTGCGGGTTTAAGTCCAACTTGCACCGTTTGCATTGAAGAACACAAGGTACTATGGTGTGATTGCGCGTGTGTTTCCAGTTCTGAACCCTGCATTTTGCTTCAAGTTGACTCTAATTTGAGAGATGACCGTACCCTGATAATAAACACTGTCTCATTTTGTACTTTTCTAAGGCAGGCACACCTTTGACACATCTTTTTAGGACCATAATTATTATTAAACAGTTCAAATGTGTAGTGGTGTTCAATTGAAGGTAATGTATATTTGTTTGATTATTCTTTTTTTTAAGTATACCAAATGTAGATTCTGTATATTTTGTGTGCCATTTTACTTGGTAACGCCAGACTCTTAACAAGTGCCAATGATACATTAAATCTAGGGGACCTTTGAACTTCATGGTCCAATTTTTTAAATTAAAACACTACAGTATGTGATTTCATTCACTGAAAAAAAAATACAATTTTATTCTATATTTAAAGATGAACTGCTGTTTTTGAAGTAAATGTCATTTGAATTGCATGTTTGTCAGGTCTGCTCGGATGTTGGTGGTTGGGTGGGTGACATACTGTATTCGCACCAAACCCTCGACAAAAAGGGGTCACGTACATGGTTATTGATTACAGTATTTTAGCCATATAACTTTTTTGTATGTTTCATTTCGACCACTGTTGCCTGAACCTCATTCAAACATGAAAATGATTTTCATAGCCTTCTCCTTTTAAATGTTTTGAATTGGAATAAAGTGTGTTCCGGTCCTCGCTCAATGCCTGTGTGTTTTGTGTTTCTGTCTGGTTGTAGAAGGAGGAGGACCAAGACAGGTTAAAGTGGAAGCTGCTGATGGCAGAGATCGGCAAAGCGCGGCCCTCTTGGGGTCAGAGCAATAACAATTGAATTCTGAATATAACTAATTGCAGTAGTTGGGTTTTCCTCGATTTTATTTTCCCTTTGTTTTTAAATAAGATTATTTTAGATTACATTAGATGGCCTTCATTAGTCCCTCAGATGGGAAAGTCAATGTGTCATAGCAGATAATGACAGCAAAGACACTGACACATACCAGAGACAGTAAAGGTGCACAGCAACCATCAAAGATCCTAAGAATCCGCATTAAAAAAGTGAAGTCACAAGCTGTCAAAATGATGAAATAGATCAATGGGTCATGCTCATTTTAGCATTATTTTAACATTTTTGTTCCACTAATTCATTAAAAAAGACCCACTAACTTCTTTAACAGTACCTTTTAAAGATACGATGGCTTGTGTGTACTGTGTGGAAGACATTAAGTATTTTGCAGCAGACTGCTTGTCCCTTCTAATTCAGACAAAGCAAAAGACGAGCAGAATAGGGAAGAATGAAGCTGTCAAAATGGGGATCAAATGTCATTGTAAACCTTTGGGCGAGGCCTCGAATTAATGGCCCCTGATAACGCTCGGATTGTCAATGTGTGCAGTACAGTATGTGTCCTCTAGATGTCCCCGTTGGTCCTATTTGCTGTTATAGATCTATAGAATACAGATCTGTCACGTCTCGTCTACTCACTGCGGCTCTGTGTGGGGCGTTCATCACCGCCACAGCTCTTCGCATCCAAGAGTGACTTTCTCGCCTCCCCATTTCTGTCGGTTCCACGCAGTTTCCACGGGACTCACGTCATCGCGGGGAGAAACGCGGACAATCGCAGCAAACAGCCAAACACCCGTCAGGTTTCCGTTCCAGCGGCATCGTGTTGTCACTGTTGCTGGACGCAGACATTTTGTAATTCCTATTTTTCCCTTTGAAACTTGTCTGTCGGCGTGTTGTGAGGTGGCTGCTGCTGCTGCGACTGACCTCCTCTCACAGCGTTTAGTCGTGTCCGCGTCGCTGCCGCTGGAGCGTCACAGGCGGTAAACTCGCAGCAGCGATGAATCATTTTGAGTGACAGCTTTTGGAGAATTAGCTTAGCGGTGGGGCTGCTGGTGATTTCCTGCCCACAGCCTCAGCAAACACCGGGGTCTGCTCGTTCCAGCGCGAGAAGACGCCGACTTGTATCTTTCAAACGTCGGCGAAGTGAGTCGGTTATCTCCTAGTTTTGTTTTTTTGGGGGCGGCGGTCGCTAACCACCGTTAGCATTTTTCGCCTGCTAACGCTGGACAGCTCCATTTTTTTAAGGTTGAGCTAGCTTTGGACAAAGGACCAACACAAGGAGAAATTGTCGAGTGTCATTCATCGTGTCGAGGAAGGAAAGCACCGAAAACAAGGAACTGACATGATGTTTCCACAATCAAGACACTCAGTAAGTGATTCTTCATTTTTACAGTTTGCAGTAAACGGTGTGCCTCAATTGAAGTCTGGCCATTACAAGTTCATTGGCTTTGTCAGTAATAATGGGACTGTTTTTTTTTTCACTTCCAATACTGGAACAATTCTCAAGTATTCTTGTGAATATTCTGTTTGATGCCAAACTGCAATTTCACACTACAAAGTATGGACATGATTCTACTATGCCACACAACGCTTCCTGCACATTTTAGGAGGCTGGACTGTATTATGGGATGCTTTCCTTCACTGTGGGAGTACTTCTTTAGGTTTTAATGATTGAAAGGGTTCCCCTAATCTCACGTTTCCATGGCAACACATCTCCAGCAGTAATGAGGACTCTTGAGCAACTGGTCAGATGTTTGTGTCAATGGCTGCTAAAATTCCCCCTGGGGCTCGGCCTGTGCCAGTCCCCCATCCAGCCTCCGATTTTAATGGACCGGAGGACAAACATGTAGAATGTGTGGAGCTGCCTGTCTCTCTTTTAGTGGAATATTTCAGCCACCGTCGATCTACATTTGCATTAACAAGGTGTTTGATCGAATTGGGAAAAGTTTCAGATAAAGTTACTGATAAAATAAATAATGAATTGCAGTTACAGCCATGTTTTAGATGGGGAAAACCTCTGTTCTTGTGGATGGTTTTTCCTGGGTGAGAGATGTTTTGTCTGAGTCAGAAACTGAAGCGCTGATGAGATTCATGTGCCTCACAACACCAAGAGAAAATAACTACTTAATAATAAAATAACTTCTTTATTGACGTTGATATCCCCTCACCTTTGGACAGGAATGGAATCTTTGTGGACATGATTTAAGATACAGCAGTCACACAAAGCTTTCCGTCAAAAAAACATTTTGAAAACTTGCCCATCATCAAGGACTTCCTTGTTGCTGTGAAAATGAGGCACCTGGGGAGTAGGATGTGCCCCGTTCCATATGGTGGACAGATGACATTTTGATTTTTTTCCTATAAACATATTGTATCCTATTACCTAAATATGTGTCATCAGGGATATCATCAAGACCATCATCTGACCCCTGTTGACTGGCCATGAAGGAAGAATTAAAGGTTTTCAATTTGGCTGATATTTTTGTTTAGTTAAATGTTTAAACATGGACAGATTATTTCAAACGTTCCCATTACCACAGTGACGATGTAACAATTTAATCATGTCCTTTTAAGGGCAAAGCACAGCACCAAAAGAGAGATGTGCATGTGTGAATGACACTCATAAATAAAGTACAATGGACCTGTGCCCTTTATTTCTCCCTGGCAACATCTTGTCACTACCTCGAGCTGTTGTATAACTGAAAGCGAATGAATTGTTTGCTGAAGCTCGAACCTGAATGTCTTTTGTGACATGAATGATTTGCCCTTTGCCAGTGGGTTTGTGGTGAAGCCTGTTTGTGCTGCACTGTTGAAGTGAGAAAGCTCCAACTGTTTTCAGACTGAAGAGCAGATAGTGAGCGTTTAAAGAATGTGCCGTTAAACTTGGCAAATCACCCTTTTATTGCTCTCTGGAAGCATGTCTTTTGTCTTGCTGTAAAAAAGTTCTGATTCCAAAGATTATTTTTTATTCTTAGTCATTTCTGCAAGTTGTCATTTACAGGTTTCCATTCCTAATGGTGTCAGGTGTACAGTGTAGTCACAGTGGGACAGTGATTTCTTGATTTGATTTTGTTTTCTAAATGTCAAGTACTGTAATCGCAGCCGAAAATTACAGTCTACTTGAAATTTATGCTGTGTATACATCTCTTTTCAGCATCTGACTTGCTGTTTGCTAGGAGTTTGTTTCTAGAGAAGAGTAACCGTTTTCATCCATACAGCTGATGCAGATAAGAGCTTCTAGGCAAATATCATTCCAAGTGTTCACACCTCCTGAAGTTCATAAAAGAAAGTAAAACACTCCAACAAGATATTTTCATGAGTGAGTTGTATGCCTAGCGCTTCACAGTTCACAGACCTGAAATTCATATTCTGGCATGAATTGAATCCCTTCACTGTAACTGTTTACATCACGGCATAAAAACATTACCCCTTCCTCTGTTAAGCCTCTGGAAAAACTCCCTTACCAAGACGTTCGTTGGTCTTAAGTCATATTTGTGTGCACATTGAGTCACCAGCATCAGGAGACGGTCACCAAGTAAGCATGTTAAAGAAATAATGAACAAGCGAATGGGTTGACATTCTGGATCGTTCAAATGCTGTGGTGATGACTAGCAGCGCAGTGACAAGTCAGCATAGTCTACCGTAGTCCACTATTAAATTAGTCCTGTCAGTGCGGGATCTGGGAAAGCTGTAGTATCGGTTCTGCGCATGCGTGGGAACTACTAGGGGTTGATGATGTCATTATGGTTCTCCCACACAGATAAACACGTGTGAGTACAGCATCCGGGAAAGTTATAGTATCGGTCCATTATTTTTTTTTAAAAAAGAACAACTAAGTTTAAATACCATGAGACCACAAAGAAATCACAAACAGTGGCTGAAACAAAAAAAATAAAATACATGCCATACTGCAATGAACACGTCACAAACAGCAAACTTAGCAATTTGTACATATAACTATTGTTAAAGGAGTCCTCAATAATTGTAACGTGGGTCATATCAATCATCATCAAGCTAGCCAAACTAAAAAAAAAAAATCCAAACTAGAATCATATAATCATGTTGAATTCAAGTGCATAACGATAACGTGTCCCAATCTCTTCCCCATATAACAGTGGACAACAGCACTCTGTGAAAACATTTAATTTACTTATGTTTTGGGTTTTTACTTGACTCTTAAGTGAAGCTCAAAGTTTAGGTATTTATTCACAGATTTATGTTTGTCTAACAATTCAAGCCTCCTACCAGCGTGTTGACAAAGATAGATCGCTACTGTGAGCCAAAGGTCAATACTAGAACTGCACAATCGCATTTTTAGTTATATTATAGACAAAGACTTCAAAGAGTGACTTGCTCCTCTTACTCTTATTATCCGTATAGCGTTGCAGTAGTTTATTCATTTGTTTAATTTCTTCAGTATTTTAATGTTATTTTTTTGAGACCTGGGATAATGCAATTTGATTTGATTTTTTTGGCCTCACAATAATCCAGTGTCTTCCTGCATTATGCGTGTCATTTCTAAATTGCTTAAAGAAGCACAGAGGTTTGTGATCCTGTCTACTGTGTATCTGCTTGTTTTTCAGTGTATGACCAGTAATCCTCCGTCAGAAGTTATGGGCACATTTCATTGGATTACAGTGAGGGAGCCTCATTTGGTAGTGGCAGAGTGCCTGACCCATTTGATAGTATTTGGCATATTGTTTGGGTGTTGATTAATCCTTACGCAGCGTCAACAAAGCTGGCTGCGGCGTGGAGGTGGAGCAACACACATGCTTGGAGCCAACGCTGGAGCGAAGAGCGAGTAACATGGCCGCAAATGCTCTCAAGTCGTCTTAGCCTGTGGTCCAATGTTGCCACAGGTTGAAAACACACATACACACAAACACACTTTGACGTCCTCCTCCTCTCGTTTGTCTCCCTTTATCATGCGTTTCCTCCCAGATCTGATGTAGTGGTGGGAGGGTCAGGGGCACAGGGTGCACTGGCATTATTAAGCCCACTTGAATTAACAGAACGGCCCCCAGCCTATCCTCTAAAGCCTCCAGCTGGGGGGAGCTTAATCCCCATGGTCCCCTGTCTCGCCCATTAAACAAACTCCCCCCACCCCTGCACTGCAATGTTGAGAGCACACACACATGAACACGTGTGTGTGTGTGTGTCTGTCTGTCTGTGTGTGTCAGTAGTGGACGTTCGTGCAAAGGCAAACATTGAGTGCAGAGCATGTCGGGTGCACAAATACACCCTGACTCCTTCCAGCTGAATCAAGAAGTACACTGCGTGAGGTGTCATTATCCTCAACAACAAGCTTATTTACCGTGACTTCTCATGACGTTCTGCTGCCCAGTAAACCAGTCATAGTATTTGATCACTATAACATGGATATCCACGCGCAAACAAGCTCAATGCTGCCAGTATTGAGCAGTGTCACATCAGACCAATGAAATTACAGACATCATATTGACATTAAACTGCTAAAATGCGCTGTTTTACCATTTGATAGTGCCTGTGTCTGTATTGTAGAATGGTGTAGGGCTGGGCAATTTGACCTCAAATTAATATCACAATGAATTGGCTCATTTATGCACAATAAATCCCCTTCTCAGTGTTGTACCTATTGGGAAGCACATTGTACGAAAAATGTGATTTGATGGTGTGGTAAACAAGAGGTATACAACACCATATTATTTACTCTGTAACCATTCACAAAGCTGTTTATGTGCCATAACTAGATGCAAGAGCACCTGATAGTTAACCTTTTGAGTCAAACTTCAATGTGCATGAACAACTTTTTGTGGTTAAAGTTTGGGGATAAACAGTTTTTAGTGATTCATTTACAGGTTTCCATTCCTAATGGTGTCAGGTGTACAGTGTAGTCACAGTGGGACAGTGATTTCTTGATTTCATTTTGTTTTCTAAATGTCAAGTACTGTAATTGCAGCCGAAAATTACAGTCTACTTGAAATTTGTGCTATGTATACACCCCTTTTCAGCATCTGACTTGCTGTTCGCTAGGAGTTTGTTTCTAGAGAAGAGTAATCGTTTTCATCCATGCAGCTGATGCAGATGAGAGCTTCTAGGCCGACATAGTAAACTGCAAATATCATTCCAAGTCTTCACACCTCCTGAAGTTCATAAAAGAAAGTAACACACTCCAACAAGATATTTTTATGATTGAGTTGTATGCCTAGCGCTTCACAGTTCACAGACCTGAAATTCATATTCTGGCGTATATTGAATCCACATTATAAAGATTCAGGCTGCACAAGAAAACCGAAGTGCATGACAAAATGTCTCTTTTTGCTACAAAAATATCACATGAAAAAGTTAGAGCAACTCGAAAAAGCATTTTCAAAAATGCATGTTGGGCATGCTAATAAAAGTACACGTGCGTTTTTATTCTGTATAATTGTGTTGTGTTATAATTTAAAGTGCCCTTGTATTTTCTTGATTTCTTCCTAATACATTCTGCCATTGTACAAGCACTGCTGCTTATTTACTGTTTTTTTTTTTTGTTTTTTTTTTTTTTTTTTAAGGCTGCAGGTCAGTGGGGGGGTGGACTACACTATAGCTATTTGACAGATTTCTGAGAAATTGCATGTTCACTGTGTGGGATTTTTTTGTCTGTGTACATTACTCTCTACAATGTATGCGTAACCAAGCTTGCACCTAAATGTACTATTTTTAAAAGAAGAAACATGATTTTCTTTTTTGCTGTAGTCTTCTGTCAGCTACCCATTTACTTGAACCTAAGGGTGATGTGTGGTTATTGTGAGGAAGTGAATGCTAGAAGGATTGGCATCAGTATTCAGCACTGTCTCCCGAAGTGTGTGGGAGGTGTGAAGGCGAGAGGGAGGGGCGGCCTCTGCAGAGCAGAACGGTGCCATGAGCTGGAACAAAGCCTCTTGACGGGGGGCTGCTTGATTGGCCCAGCCACCCTGGCCCGAGCAGGGCCCTTAGACCTGCCAAAACATGAGGCAGTGTACCAGTCCAGACAAGAGAATTGGCTGCTCCGTTTGTCTACCTAAGAACAGTAAGACCCCTACTGAAACAATATGTCGCTTATCCCCAAGATCCCTTTCATGGGGATTCTCGCTCTGGCAGCGACATCCTTCTTCACTCAAGTTCCCTGTCCAAGAAATAAACAAGGGAGAGCTGCAGGACTGATGAATTCCAAATGCATGTTGACAGCATTTGTCATCAACCCTGGTGTGAGGTTCAGCACCCTGCTGTCTTCAGAATGATTCAGGGCCATTCTCATTAAAATGCCTCATTTTGGTTGGGGGTCTGGGGGTATATACACGTTTTTGAAAATGGGCTTAGAAAGAAAGCCACCTACACATAAAATGTATTAATGTATTTCACTCAATAATGTTGACATATACAAGATCGTTCCTCACGGCCATACTCTTTATTTATCTGCTTCCCCCTCTCTCTCTAGCATCAATCCTGCTTGTTGTTCTTTTTTGTTTCATTTTCCCACTGCAAAATAATAAATTGCTCATCCAAGCTTGTGTCAGTTTACAAGGTAAAAATAGGTGCTAACTCTGAACCACATCACCATACAGTAAGAGCGGAACTTCATCTGGAAGCAAAACAGGAATATTTTTGTTATACTGTTGTCCAAAAATTGCATCCTGCCTATAAGTAGACCACAAGATGAACTTTCAAGCGAAACAATTTAACTGGTTGAAATTTGTCCAAACATGACCATGGAGTAACTTTGGGGAGTCACTACTGATTATCGTACTCACTTTGTAAATGCAGTATAGTTATTATTCCTGAACAGCTGCTGTGGCCTTTATCTTAATACTGAACATCAGGTTTTTTTGGTCATATTGTATATAAATATAAATTCTGCTCGTAGAGATATACTAATGGTCAACTTGAATAGTTGAAGAAAACTGTCTGCAACTCTGGACCTCCAATAAACATCAGTAGTAGTAGTAATTGTTGTTGTTGTTGTTTTGAACAGTTAAGTACTCATGTTCATGCAACACATTAAGTGTAGATAATTCAGGTTATTTATGAGATGCAAAATTGATCAATAACTTCAGACGAATTCTGACGTACTATGTGACCCAACAACTGCAGCCTCGGAGCACGTCGTTTTCGAGTCGAAAGGTTACAGCATCTGTGATATATCTGTGCCGTTTGGTCTTTCTGTCACTGCAGAAAAGGTGTCCTGAATTGTCATCTGTTCATTACAGTGGATTTCATATCACGCTGTGACGGTGACTCACTTGACCAAAAACATTTGTCAAGTTTACTTCTAGTTGTGACAATAACGGCGAGGCACAGTACAGAATCACTGATCCAAAATAGTTCCATATTTCTGACCTTAATTTTCTTTTGAGCTCTTCAGACTTATCCCTAGCGGAGTCATTCTGCCACCCTTCCCTCACCTGCCGCGTGAGCAGAGGGAGGAGGGGCTGCCTGAGAGCTGATGGCTCAGTGGTCCACATTAACAAAACTCTGCGGAGAAAAGAGATTGCTCAGTGATACTTAAATGAAACTAAATAAAAATAAGGAAAAAGAAGGTAAGATATCGCACTGTTATGTCAGTATTGTACACACGCACATCGCGATGACAATGTTTTACGCGATTATCGTGCAGACCTATTAAAATTGTGCAAAAAGTTCCTTGCAACCTGGCTGAAGTTGGTGCAGGAGGGAGTCACCTGCGTCTAGTTCGAGTCTGCAGCCTCAAACCGCTCCGAAATGAGTGACAAGTGACAAGTTTTTCATGGGCATTAAATCCCCTGTCTGCACTTCTGGTCCAACTGAAGCCATTTCAGAAGTTGAGCTGCAACTAGAGCTAGTTATAGAAATTCTTAGCATGACCAATCCATGAGAGAAGCGGCATTGCATAGCATAGCTATCAGTAGCCCTGTAAAAGGGCTCAAGTGGGTAAGTCTTTGTTTACATCTGAGATTGCCATGAGAGACACAACAAACTCGGACTGCTGATGTGGCGATTTTGATCTGAATACTCTAAATCTTTCAGCCCTACAAAATAGTTTTCATCAAATGAAATAAAAGCCTTTTAATGGTCTATGAACTGAACAGATTTCTTAAATACATGTTCAAATAAGTAGTGGTTAACTGTATGTATGTATCTTTAACTGAATCTTAATGTGTCATATCCAAAATACATTTCTAGAGTCTCTGCATACAAGTGAACTGACCCTTTTCCATCTTAATATTGAAGTCACATTACGCAGTTGAACTTGAAGCAACTTTTATAATTTTCTCCTGGTTTGTTCTCAAACTGATTCACACGGATTCACATGGACCGCAAATGTGAATGAAGAAGTGTGAAACTGTTTGTTTCAGGTGACACCTCATTGGTTAACTTGTATATGCTTGCAGAGCTTGAACAATAATCTACACCCACTGTGGGCCTTTTGTGGTTCACTTTGACACCACTGCCTTATAGCATTATCTTTTTTCCCCCCAACTTCTTGCGCAACGCTTCCTTTCTCACTGCCTTTCCTCCATTACCTTGTCGTTGCATGTAATAACCTTGGTTTTTACAAGCAGGCATCAATCAACGGTACAACCGCGCTGGGTGTAATCTTAAAGCCCCCGGTCTTCCAAGGGTTGGCTTTAATCTCTGCCATGGTCGTCCAACTCACAGTGCTGTCTGCCTCACCACTTTCTCTACTTTTGACAAATTGCCCATTTCCTTCGGCTTTGCAGTCTCTGCGCTAGTGCGTGTGCGTGTGGTGCGTGCGTGCGTGCGTGCGTGCGTGCGTGCGTGTGTGTGTGTGTGTGTGATTGCCACCCTCATGTTTGTGCGTGCGGTGTGGGAGTATATTGGTAAATTCTACCATGTTTTTGGACAAGTGCATCTGTGTCTTAGCATTGCAACAACATGTTTGTGTGTCTTTGCCATTGGCTTGACTGGACCTGCATGGGGGGTCAAGATTGTGGAGGGAGTGGGGCTGAGCCATCCCAAGTCTGTTTACAAGGGCACTTCACTCGAAGTGATAAAAGTAGAATAATCCCCTTTAAACCATCTTAACGAAGTCAAAGTTGTGCGCACGTGCGTGTGTGTGCGTGTGTGTGTGTGTGTGTGTGTATGTGCTCGTGCATGTTGTGATAACTTTGCTTCTGAAACGGGGGTAAGCCGTGACTTGGTTCGTGTGAGATAATAATCAAAAACCAAATTCCAGGCCCAAACAGGATTAGGCTCTTTCTGCAGTCTTAATCCCCTGTCCAGAGCAGCTAAAGAGACAATCCTATTCCACACACACACACATAGACAGACAGACGGACAGACTCACACACTGCATCCCAGTGTTATTTGTTGGCCCTAGACACAGATGACCAACATGAGCTTGGATGCAGGCCAGTTAGCACGGTCCCCCTCCCAGATCACTGGGCACATACGCTTGGGCCACATTCTAATCTGGGATATTACGATGGAATTGACTGGTTCTTAGATGGAGGATGTGGTCATGTTTGGCACTGTATTAGCAAAACTCATAAACCCCCTCTGTCTGGCTCAGTGAACAAGATTCTCTCACAGATTGTTTTAGGCAACACATTCTCTTACTAAGGCTCTAACAATTGATTATGTTTTATGCTCTTGATTAGTTGAGATCAATACTAGACAGAGCTCAAGAAAAAGCCAATAGCAAAGCCAATTTCTTGGGCAGTGTTCATAGAACTAGAGTTATTTCCTAGTAATTCCTTCCCCAATTACACACACTCACACGTTTGTCTTCATTAGTGAGCACCATCATTGACATACATTGACATAATGCTTTCCCCAGCCTTTCCCGCTAAACCTAACCATCCAAAACAAATGTCTAAACTTAAGTTCTTAACCACACTAAAACACAATTGTAATAATATAATACTAACTGTAGTTTTAAACCTCAAATGAGGCTTGACAAAGTGAGTTCCTCAAAACTCATACAGGTTCTCACAAAGATAGTAGTACAAGAACGCACACACTCACACCCGTTTTTATTGCAATCCTTGTGGGGACATTGAGGTTTTCATTGCCATAATGCTTTCCCCAGCCTCTCACACTAAACCTAACCATCCAAAACAACTGGTTAACCTTAACCAGGACTTCCTAATTATGATGACCCAGTTATTTTGAAGTCTTCATCCTCAAGTTGGGGCTTAACCTCATGGGGTCCAGCCTAATGTCCCCGCAAAGTCATATGGTCCTCACAAGGGTAGTGTTTTGTCAAGAATTGGTCCCCACAAAGTTGGATAAGCAAGCCCTCACGCACACACGCACGCGCACACACACACACCTGTGGTAGGTGCTCTTTCTATGATTGAAGCGAGGATCAGAAATTCATGTCAACACAGAGCATGTGTTTTTTTCACTAGCAATTACTAGAAATAGCCAAATCAAAGTTTTTTTTTCTGAATCAGTTCTTATATAACCAATACCGATACCTGGGCTTTGGGTATCGACCAGTACCGATCCAATACCAGCGTATAAAGTATTAACCATCTTTTCATGCTGTGGGATAACACTGCTGCCAGGGCACCGTGTGTGACGTCAACATGAGCACTAAATGTAGTTTAAATGCCAGGATCGGCTCCCAGATTGGCAATTTTTCAATGATGCCCTATCCCACTTTGAGAGGCTGGATACCCTAGACCAGGATGGAGATTGGTGCATCCCCTACTGCACGAATACTTCTATCTCTCAAAAAAAAAACGAGATGAGTGGCTCTAAAGTGACCCTTGATTGAATTTCTGGCTTCAAGAAACCAGGCCAGTGTAGATGTTTTGCGTATTGTCAAGTGTTTGAACGAGACAATATCCAGTTGTTTGTAGGGGATTGCCAAGATTCTATTTCTGACTCTGACATCGGGACATACACAAACACAGTCCGCTGAAGATGTAAACAACCAGCTTCAAGAATTACAATTCCCCTCTGCAGGATTTAGCCCTGGATGATGTGTCTGATGAGTTGTGTTGTATTTTTGAGTGCATCCGTGTCTGTCTGTGCAGCATATGTATTGTAATCATGTGTTCTCGGTGTGTCTGATCTTTTTGTTATGGTTGTTGCCAAATAAAGCCAGCCCACCGTCAGAATAATCTCCCTCTGTTGCCATCGCTTTTGTTGACGGATCGCGTTGCGTAGAATCAATTTACCACGATTCTTATTCAAAATAGACATCGACGTTCACAGTAGATTAGACGTGGATTGGACCAGATGATGAGACTGAGACGAGATGGTGACTACGTCTGATGATGAGTAAGCTTTGGGTGGGGTTGGGATGGAGTGGGGGTGGGGCACCAATTTCCTGAAACGATAAATCCCATTTATCGCTGAAGACTGTCTCAATTGCTTCAGCAGCGCACAAAGCTTTTTAATGCTTTAATTACGTCTCAAAGGACAGGGCAGAATCAAATTAGAGATTGTCCTACATTTATGCCAGTTGAGTGTTTGTGTGTGTGGGTCTGCTGTCTCTGTGTGTGCACAGTGTGCAAATTGTCTACGCACGACAGCGTGTGCGGGCTTTGTGTCCTTGCGCGTGATTCATGGTAGTGAATATTTGTTCCTCCCAGCAGCTAAGCATCACACACAAATTGACTCATCATGCTACACACACATGCACACGCACTAACTTCCTCACTGTCACACACACACATGCAAGCACACGCATTCCTGGCTCGTTTTGTTGTACTTGTTAGCCATGTACTGCTTTTGTTTTTGTGTACACTTCTGTTAAAGTGGTGTGTGCACATTGAGTTTTGTGCATTTTGGTCTTGCATTTTAGGTGAATTGTGAATTGTGTTGTAATGCCAATGGCTACTTTTTTAGATTGCATCTGGAGGACCGTAAGGTTTTGTATTAATGTTAATCAGTTTTCAACATCACGGCTACAGGGAATTGTGCTGCAACAAAAGTGATTTCACCAAGAGCCTTGTATTGTTATTTTGTGTTTTGACGGCAGGTGCTGGTGTTCAGACTCAATAAATAGTTCCTTTTCTATTTTGAAATAATGTGAAATGACACCAAAACCACTGCTCTCAGTTTCCGGTTATGAAACAGTTGGTGGTTGGTGCAGCTTTGCAGGATTCCTTCACCTGAACCTGCATCTGTTTAGGACTATGCTAGCAGCTCAGAAATAAGAGGTCAATGCGCTCATCTGAGTACCAGTGGAGGTAAACTGTGATAATTTTCTATATACTGCCAGAAGTGTACTGTAATCACATGTTTTGGAAAGAAATCTTGACTTTTTATACATCTGCCAAAAGTGAATGTAAAAAGTACGTATAGAGTATCACCTCATTTTTTGTGGAGGTTACCCTCCGGGACCAGACGCAATAGTTGATGCACCATAATATAACCCTGTTTTAGCGTGGGGTAACGCAGATCATCAGATGAAATCACTGTAGTGTCTCTGTAGCTACTAATGTCATCGGATGGAAACCGCTGAAATTGAATTAAACACGTTCATGTATCTGAGTGGTTTCTCGCACTGCTGCTGGAGCGAATCAGAAATCAGCTGATCAAAGATAGCGTGTCAGCAATCTCATCGGGGCAGGCGCACAAGTGGATTTCTTTTACTGTAAAATGCGAATATCATCCTATTCACGTTACTTTTCACAGGCTGATTTCCTGTCTGGACACTCAGTGCCGTGCAGTCCAGTGCGCCGTAAAAGATAGAACTGTCGTTGTTCATGAGTAGAGCATCAGGAGTGTATTTGTCATATGAGAAATGGCAAGTGAGGCATGAGAGCTTGCGACCGCCCTCATTTGTGTGAGAGTAGACTGCCCCATAAAACCTGCGCTGCACTGATACCATGGAATATGGTGAGGGAACACTTGACATGAGCGAGTACTGTACAAGTACAGTGAAATAGGCCAGTATCGGCGCGAGAACTGATACTGATATCGGTATTGGGACATCCTGACTTGCAACAATGGCGAATAATCGATGCTGCATTGTCTCACTGCAATAAACAAATGTAATGTCATAATGGTTATTTGATCAAGGATGTGATTGAGCTCTAAGTTGAAGCTTACTCACACTTGAAATTGTACGTCAGAACACAGCAAATCACAACTTACGTAAGCTCCTTCAAGGCTGATTTGTCCTCCTTAGGTCTTGTGCATGCTAAGCAGTGACATTTAATCCATTCTGGTGTAATGTGCAATTCCTCCCTGGATCTGGAGCACATTCAAAACTGCTTTTCTTTTTCATGGCTTGAATCCCTTCCTCATTGCCCAGACTTGGGTTTCACTTGGTTCTAATTTTTTTATTTTGTGTGTCTCCCTCTGACAGGCTTCATCACAGCAGCTGAAATTCACAACCTCTGACTCCTGTGACAGGATCAAGGATGAGTTCCAGTTCCTCCAAGCACAATACCACAGGTGTAAACAGACACACTGACACATGCAAACACTGAGCAAAATCAGCTCCTTGTGACAGCCTTACCAGAGCATTAATGTGTCTCCAGGCTTTCTCCTGCTTTTTTTCTGTATTCTTGAAAGCGTTTTGATGTGTGTGTACCAAAATGTTTACTTTAAAATCTCAGCCTGATCAAAAGTTTATTTGGCAATAGTTGGATAAATCAAGCAAAACTGCACTAAGGCTTCTAGTCTAAACCTGAATGGAAGTCTGATGGAAGTCATAAATGTTAAGGGAAACTGGAGGGTCTGCGGAGACCTTCTTTGATGCCCTGTTTCCTTCCTGAAGAGGTTGTTCCTCTGAACCTGCTCTGCTAGAACCTTCCATTGCTGTCTGCTCCAGAGGGAGGAGGATGAAAGCCTGACACATTGTATGCAGAACTGCTGTTCTAGTGTGATCGTCGTTTTGCCGGGGATTCCAAAAATGCGTCCTTTTCTTTGCCTTCGGTTATTGTTATTCTCACAGCGGTAAGCGGCAGCGTTTAACCCTCTTCAGAGAGTCATGGTGCAGCTGCAAGAACACCTTTTTTGTCTGAGCTTACTGAACATGCATACAGTGTCTTTTGACTCAGGAGGGGGGCTGAGATGCGGTGGGTGGCTTGGGAGTCACAGACGAGGCTTTGTCGAGCTTTGCTGCTGTGCTGAGCTTGTCTGTTGTTGTCGCTTCTAAAAGGCAAATGTACCACAGGCGTTCCCTTGGGTGTAGTCACAAGCAATGTAGCTGTGTTGCTGTCTTCCTTTTTGCACCCCCTCTCAGCATCCCCCATGTCTTTACCCCTCCCTTTGTTCAGTTGCATAAATAGATCGGGGAATACATAAATCAAAATAAAGATGACAGCAAAAGCGATTTAGGGACCGAAGAATTGGCAATAAAACTCTATCAAAGTGTCGTTTTAGAGCAGCGGGGCAGCCCTGGGGGTTGCTGAGCACCAGTCGGTGAAGGCACAAAGCCAATCCCAGGTTGGCTGCCAGGGGGTGAACCTGTCGTCATGACAACTAACCACACATCCTTCATATGTCCACACAGAGATTAGAAGGGCTTTTAGGTAGGTGTGTGCTTGAGCCGTTCTAATGCGGAGGCTGCAACAAAAAGCACAAAGCTTCGCCGTCAAATCCCAGTAATTATTAAAGGTCATTTATGACACTAAGAGCTGGTGTTTTATCAGGACAGTCTGTGTTTGTTATTATTTGTTAATACAGACAATATTAAACACCGATTAACTGTTGTACTGATAGAACTTTATCTGTGAATTTTGCTTAATGTTTTTATTTTTTCCATAATGCTCACGACAAATAAGTTGTGTTTTGATGAGCATTTAATGCTGTGTTGTCGCTCCCGACGCTTCACAGCACCACCTGATCTCCCTCCTATCACTGTAGAATAATCCATTTCTTGTGGAAATAGTCCTCTATGGGGTGTAAACTCTGCAGCATGTCACTACAGTGTCACAGAGGCTGCCCCTTCTTTTTCCCCGTATGAAATGCTTCCCAATTTAATAGCCCCAATAAGATGGTTAAAAGTAAATACATTTCCAATGATTTAGAGGTCTTGGACATTGAAAGCTGAAGAAAACACCGGCCTCAGACACTGCCCCGTTTATCCCGACCTTCCTCTTTTTTTCTAGCAGTTGTCTTTTTGATTTCATGATTGGAGTGACTAGTTGATGCGTCTTGCATTGTCCTGCCGCCTCGTGTGAAATCGACGTTGACATGATTGCAGCTAATGGCCGTCGCAAGCACAGTCACAGTGAATACTTAGCCACCATATTCCCCACTCATCTATGATTCCCACAGATCCTGGATGACATATACATTATGGTGCAGGATTTGCTTTGATCAGTAGACATTGACTGTGAAGACACCGACGTGAATCATTATGGTGGTGTTGATTGTCAAGTTAGAATGAAGGTCATGATGGTCGCAAATTTAAAAATGTGGCCTTTCTGTTGACAAGCAAAGAAGATGGAAAGAGCTTTAATGTGCATGTGACATAGCTGACATCAGCATTTTTGGTGATGATGAAGGAGCTAGATCTGACCTGTATCAGTATTTAACAATGAAGGGTGTCTTACTTTGCTCCTTTCTGTCTGTTCCCAGTTTGAAACTCGAGTGTGACAAGTTGGCCAGTGAGAAGTCGGAGATGCAACGTCATTATATCATGGTGAGTCCATCTGTCATGGGTTGTCAGATGCATGTATTCTTTTGTGACATAATAATGCATGCGATTTGTGTATGTTTACTTGCAATAGACACGACAATTTCGACATATAACCATAGTCCTCTCATTGTCATCTGTCACTGTGAAGCTCAACACTTCTCGTGCGGTAGATTCAATGGTTAAACTGAGACATGAATTATCGAATGGCCGTCACCTTGGTAAAATGCTTTATTGCACCCTCCCTTTACGCCTTTGTTTGTGTGTGTCCCCTATTTTGTTGAGCCGTGGTGCACACATGTCGGCGCACACAGATGTGCTCCCCTGCACTTTGCTTAACCTCAGGGCTAATCTCATTGTTGCTGGCCATGTAGCCGTCTGATGTTTTGCCTCTAATTGATCCTCTGACTGGCTTTAATCTCATCTAATCTGTGCCGCCGTGCCGCTCGCCCTGCTAGCACACATGCACACACACACACTCTACACAGGCACTTCCTACTAGTGTTTGCTATCACACACACACGACACACAAACATCCTGGTAGCAGCTGCACTGAATGAAAAGCTTGCCACAAAGCAGAAATATCTGAACCTCCATAACCTCTGTGCGTAACCATCATGATGAAAACATTTTTGAGGGCAATTCATGTGGTGCCTCTCCCAGTTTGATATTAGTTTTCCGTTTAGCCTCTCTGGACCGTTACATCAACTAACAGACCTTAACATGAAACACAAAGATTTTTCGACTCAAGTATGAAAACCATTTTTGAGTGTCAGTTCTTTAAATTAGCTGTAATGAGGTAATGAATGACCTAAGTGTGTGCACAAACTCAACTTCCCTAATTAACTGATTAAACATCATTGTGTTGATGGTCGGCTGAACGTCGGCAGGATGTTTGGTGCCTCGAGGCTGAAATTATCATCACAATCTACCGGATGATAAATGGAAGCTTTTCGTCAGTGTTTGTGTGGGTTAGTCTTCCACACTCCCACTGCCGCTCTGTGTTGCCAAGATAAGATTAATATTATTTATATCTCTACTTGCAATCTTACCCTTTTGTGGAGTTTCACAAAATCACATGGGGTCCCTGACCTTGGCCAAGTGTGTGCTGAATTACAGCAGAATATTGGGGTACATAAAAGGTTCAGAGGAGCTTCTTGTTCACATTAACACAACCTGCAGTTTTCATGGGACTAAGAAAGTTTTGTATTTGTAGGAAGAATCATAGTGCCATAACTACTGAAGACATTACTCCTATGTTTGGACTGGAGGCATGTGTATGAGGCTTCATTGATTAACAACGTGTACAAGTAACACCCGACTTGTGACCTGCTCGACTTACGTCCACCTGGCACCACATCACATACCAGCCCAGCAATGCGTACAACAGTTACAGCAGCACAGTATCCCAGCAGTGATCTACCACTACAGTAGCACCTATAACCCTCGCGTCGGCTATTTTGAATGGCATTCGACTTGCGTCCAATCTGACTTGCGACCGGTTGGTCGGAACCGATCCCGGTCGGTCGGAACCGATCCCGGTCGTATGTCGGATGTTATTGTTTGTCCAATATTCCAGCACATCTCAATTGCTTCGAAAAAATATCCAAATATTGAGGTGCTGTCTGTCAAGTGTATATAATCCAGTTAACAGGTCAATACATCATCAATACTTAATATATACTTATAATAAATAAGACTCAAGTGCCTTCAGAGGCAGGTAGACTGCATGTAGTATCCGTCAGCAAGTACGAAGTGGCTGATGGTGATGTTGAACAGAAAACCTGAGCACATTGGTCTAAAGCACCTGTGAGCTGAATGAAGCCAGGGAGGTGATGTGATCACTTTGATCTGATTAAACCTCGATTTCACGCAGAATGCCTGCAACACTTGCACATACACACAGCAAAACACGGTTTCAGTCGTTCTTTCTCCCCATCAGCTGGTCATGTAGCCCTACTACCAATCTCTCCCTCCTCCTTCACTAATAGCATATCAGGTTTCTGAAATCCCTCCGTCAATAGCGGTACCTCCATTTCCCAGGCGTTGTAATTACTTTAGGGGGCTTCATGTGGGCTACAGCAGCCATAGAAAAAAACAAACCTCGTGTGTGAGTGTGCGTGCATGTGGGAGAGTGAATTTGTGTGCACCAATCTGCAATTGTGTGTGAGAGATGTGGGCTGTTTGTTTTCCATTGACAGTGCCAGTCCCCCCTGCAGACAGAGTCTGTGATTAACAGGGCTGACGCGTAGAGGGTGGCCCCCTCATTAACACGCGCACACACACACACGCATTTTCTCTTTTTTCAGTTTTGGTTCCTTTCCTATTTGTTGCTCCTACGATTGTTTCAGTCCATAATTGGATGTCCTGGGAGGCCTCGAGATGGTTTTGATGGTGCAGTCTGGCTCCCTGACATGAAAGTACTGAACTGTTCTGTTCTTTCCTCCACAGTACTACGAGATGTCCTATGGGCTCAACATCGAGATGCACAAACAGGTGAGGACCCATTTCTATCTGTGATTGTCGTTGTGATAATCATATTGCTAATTTTTGTATGAATAAATGCATTATGTATGTGTAACTATGTAATGACGCTTTTTTTTATTTCCTTCCTGAGGTCATTAAGTTGTATAACAACTAGAATTATCAAAATATTGTTAGAAGCCATGTTGGTCCCCGCTCACTGCTCTGATTCTTGAAACTTCCTAAGGCGTATTCATCTTCTCTAAGTGCTTCCCACTAAAATAGTGGAAAAGTGTCAGCGTCTGTGAATTTTTAATTTAATGTTTTAATATCCTGAAAGCTGGAGTGCAGCACTTTTATATATATTAATGAGTGTCCAATGTACTGACGCGGTCGCCTGCTCATTTCCCACTGCTGATTAACTCCCCGCCAAATAAATCTCTATGAGAGTTTCTTAATCATGAAATATATTACTTATTTCTCTCTCTGGTGCTAATTAACACTGAGAGGTTGAAATGGGTTCATTTGCCTAGTAAGTGCCTCAGGTTTTGTTCTCAAGTGGTGGGACTGTGAGATCTTGAGAAAACAGCTCAGTTTTGACTGTGTGAAGCGTTGCTACCCTGTCACTACCCTAATCTGATGTATATGGCAACCACCTGACAATGATTCTTTTGGTGAACAAAAGTCATGAAAATGAATTGAATAAGTCATCGGACTTCATTGAAAACATTTCAAGACAATTTGAAATAGGCAAAACGTGTGTACCTTGTAAAATCAAGTGGAAAATTAGAAACAAAGGGAAGGGAAGCTAAGGGGGAAGAGGCTGCACGAGAGGCTCATCCTCATACATCAGCTGGGGAAGTAATTTATGCTCCATCTGTAGGAGGCAGAGAGCGATGGGCCTCTGAAAGGCCAGTCCTTATCAGTGACCTCATCCAGCACTGCCGCTCCACACACAAACACACAATGTCTTTATGATTGACGGTGCCCACTGACAGCCATATTGGAAAGAACCGAGGCTGCTATGACAAATGGACACACTGACAACCCCCCTCCCCGACTGCTACCCACCCCACACACACACACACACCCAAGAGTAGCTTCTATGAATTACACACCCTCAGATTTATGCAGACACACCAACATCGGTCTTACGTGCAAACTTACTCCCCTGACTAAGTGTTCTTGTTCAAATCTGATCATAGATTGATGCACACACGTCCAGTTCCTAGAGCATATGCCTTCATATTTGTGTGTAGTTAGTGTGTTTCTAAACAGAAAGGGGGCTTTGTGTGTGTGAGCACTTTCTTTGTGTACTGTGGGTAAGTGGCTGCAGAGACTCACTAGTTCCATTAGGGAGCAGAAATTGACAGAGATGTGCGGAAACGAAGTGTCAGGAGCATTCATGTCGGGGCCCATTGTTGTGAGATGCTTACTCGCCCGCTCTGCTTCTCTTCCTCGTTTCCACCTCTACCTCTATTATCTCCTTTTTTTTCTTTCTAGCACGTTCACACATTCAATTGCTCCCCCTTGATCATTCTGTCTCTTTGGATTCAGAAGATGCCTGGTCTCTCTCACTGTTGGCTTCTAACTGTTGCTCAGCCGGGCGTTTGACTTTCGCCTTTCGCCTGTTTGCATTTAAGTCAGGATGCAAACATAAATGGACACTGTGTGACTAAAATATCCTTGTTGTCTGTCCAATTAGCAATGGCAGATTTAAATAAAATAATGACCATAACACTGTTGCTGAATGGAAATGAATGCTGAATCCTGATTTTTTTGCAGTGGCTCAAATCAATCTGAAATCACATCACGCCATTGTGCATGTAATATTATGTTCTGTTTTCTAATTTCTTCCTGCTCCCTACTTCATAAGCTTCATGAATTTGTCAATACATTCAGTTCCCCTACTGATAACAATAATCATCATTGTCCTGAGCCCCTTTATTGGCGCTTCAGTTTAGATGTATTCCCAACACGTCTGTGTTGTGATGTTAAGGCTGTCAAGCAAGTTTACTCAAGTTGTGCTGCTTTTGTTTTTGATTTTTGCGTTTAAGCCTACAGTGTACATGATGCATGGAATCATCTGAATCATTGCTTTTAAAGTTAACTTTTCCTCTGTATTCAAATCCCTGTCACTGCAGCACAGTGTATATTTTTAGCCAGTGAAAGTCAGTGTGACCTCAAAAACTTCTCACAGTTAAAGCACCGCACTTCAGTGTGACATTCTCTAATTTTGCACGTAGCTCACCTGAAACAGATGCATGGTTTGGTCTAATTTTGTAAGTATTTGGTCTTTATTTGTGCGTAGAATTCCCACGACGATGAGATGAAAATGGTTGCTTGTGTCCTGGGGGAAAACTAACAATAAATCTGTCTACCTGTACTACAAAAACTCTGTAAAATGCCCTTTTCATGGCATGCCACATTGTGTTGTTTTTATTTCCGTTTGGAATCCTCCACCCCAGGCTACATTTTAATAATGCATCACTCATTAAAAAAACCTCTGGTGTACTCACCCAGCTTCCATTTCTTGTTTTTTGTTTTTTTTTTTTCCTCTTGCTTACTGTTTGAAAGCTTGCGCCGCTTTCTGAGGGTGTGCGTTAATTGTATAAACCTAGGATGGCACATTTATGTCGTGCTGCAACAGAAACAGCAGGAACCATTAAAACGGAAATAGAACGTGTCATAGAGAAAAAAAAAAAACATGAACTTAATTGCATTTAAAAATAGATTGTTTAAAGAGCGCTGAAGATAAGGAACTGTCGGCATGGTGCATTTTGCAGCATGTGTTTGTGTGCGTGCGCAGCGACGAGGCGATGAGAAGGAAGCGCTTGATGTGGAGCGGCGCGCTCTGCATGCCTAATGACTGTTCCGAAGGCCTCTCTCTCATCACACCACAAATTAGGCTCTAACACAATTACTGCTGCTTTGCATATCTCAGATGGATTGGATGATTACCAACCAAATGTGATAATAGACCTGCGTGTGAGAAGGATGGTGTGTGTGTGTGTGTCTGTTTGCTCTCATGATGGATGCACCACACGAGCGTGGTTGCATTCGCATCTCAGCCTTTGAAGAAAGACTATTAGGTACAAACAACTTAATTAACCAGGTGAGGAAAGGGATGCGCACGTTGTCCCGCGTGTCTGTGTGTGCCCGTGATGCCGGACACGGCCGCTCCGTTTCAGAAGGTCAGAGCAGATACTTCTCATACAAATGAGTGCGGAATGACGCACTTAATGGCAGTTCTCTTTTAATGAGGGCTTAAAGGTTAGTGCAGCAGTTTTTTTCCTTTTCCTCTAATGGGCAACAAATCCTCTCAAAGATTATGGAAGACGGTTGGACAGTGGAGGGGAAAAATGATGTTCTTCAAAATATTTTTTATTATTGTAATGAAATTTGTGGATCAGAACCATCAGTCTGTTTCAGTTCTGCATGCACTACAGTCATCTGAGGACGCAGATGGTCAGGTGTTTAACAGATGTCCAGGCAAATGAGGGAAACACTGATTTTGTCTGTGAGAAACAGAAGGAGGCCATCGGAATACTGCAGAAGCAAATGTTACATTTGTGAAAGTAGTTGTTGCCCTGCTGTTATGAACACTGGCCATGCAGTTTGTCAGACTTGACCTCATTTTCTGGAGGATGAAAGGCCGCCGTAGAGAGAGATGTAGTTGATGCCAATTTCAGTTCATTTTGTGAAAATATATGTCACGATTTTCACCTCATTGTATTCGTTCTAGTTTCATTAATCTTCAATCTGACTTTTTTTTCTTTGATATGACAATGCTTAATAATGAAGAGTTGAGCAACACATGAGAGTCGAGAGCTGCTCCCTGGCGTATATTGTTTTTTTTTCTTTTTGACCTTCCACACTGGGTTGTTGTGCTGATGAGTTTTGACAAAGGTATACTGTGCTTCATTCATCTGATTTAGTGAACATGCATACAAAAGTGTGAGAACACAGACATCTGATTTTCCAGTCAAACAGTGAACTTCTCCTTCGTCTCAGGCCATCTACACACACGCACCCTCCTTCGTCTTTGTCGTCCATCAATGCGACACACGACATTGCTCAAATGGGAAAAATGAAAGTAAAATCAATAAAAAAATACTAAACACAACACAAATCGGATTTCACTTTGTCCTCACCTCACCATCTCTGGCAGTAGAGTCTTACTTTGTTGAAAAAGTAATGGCAAGATACATGTATTCAAATAGGTGTTTTGGCGTGACTGCTTACGTATGTTGTTGGCGTGTATAATCCAATAAAGATGGAAAATCAATGTGAACAGAGATGCAAAAAATAAGGGAAATCCATAGCAAAGCAGGGACTTTGAAGCTTTCTTTTATGGAAGAGGAAGTACACATAATGGTTTGTATTAATCACCTCTCCTTCCACAGGCTGAGATTGTAAAGAGATTGAACGGGATATGTGCCCAAGTCCTGCCCTACCTGTCTCAGGAGGTAAACAAACAAACATGCACACGCACACGCTAGCCATCACTAACCCCCTGACCTCCAGTCGTATTCCTTAGTGCCTGGAATGAGATCAGCCTCATTCCCGCCTCATTACGTCCACACCTCTGTGACCCTTCTCTTACCATCGCTGCCTCCAACCCTCTTCTCCTGTCATTCATCATCACTCCCTTCCTTCATTCCGCTCCTTCTTGCTTTGGTTTGGTTCCTCCTTCCCCCACTATGCTTCCCTCGTCCAATATTATCCTCTCCGCACAGACCTCTGTCTCATCTCTCCATCCTCCCTCCTTCACACAGGGGGTGTTTGTGTGTATGTGTGTGTGTGTGTCAGTGTAATAAATGGTTGTGTGATTCAGATAAGCCGAGCTGTTACGTGCCCACCAGAGGGTTGACCTCCACCTATTACAGCACACCAGCCGATCATCCATTCACTGATGTCACACCAGTCTCTTCTGTGCGTGTGCGTGCGTGCGTGCGTGCGTGTGTGCGTGCGCGTGTGCGTGTGCGTGTGCGTGTGCGTGTGCGTGTGTGTGTGTGTGTGGACAGCCGGAGGAGGAGGAGGGGAGATCACCAGTGGAGGGTTGTCGGCTCTCAGTTTGGACTATTGATATTGATCTAACCTCTGCCCTCTCTGCCCCCTTCCCTACCCCCAAACTCTCCTCCCACTTGTTTCTGTCTCTCTTTTATTGTCTCTCTCACTTTCCTCCCATCCATCTTCTCCCCTGCGGCGCCATCCCATCCTCCGTCTCCAGCACCAGCAGCAGGTCCTGGCTGCCATCGAGCGGGCCAAGCAGGTCACCCCCCCTGAGATGAACTCCATCATAAGGGTATGATGTTCCGAATTAGCGCTCCTCATCGTCGTTTTTACAACTCGGTGTAAGAAATGGATGCCACATTCAGAGCCATTAGATGTAGCTTTGTTTTTCTGAGCATCAGTGGCACAGTGAACTCCAGCGTGGCCCAGGTTTCATTATCAAATGCTGAGCATAAACCAGGGCCACGTATGAAAGTGACCCTAATCAGATTTTAAAATAATCTTGTTTTGTCGATTGTTTTCCGGATTATGTTCTGGGCACAACAGATTTGGGTCAGATTATTTGCTCAGTCACTTTGATAGGAGTAAGTAGACGACAGACAGAGGTTTGGGCCCTCATCCCATGGACCTCTGAAAATAGAGATTTTTCAAATAGATTAGAAATAGATATTCCGCTTTAATTCATGCTGTTCATAGTTCAGACTTGTGTTTAGCAAATGTAAGATTAAAAACCAGCACAATCCTTCACTTGGATTTTAAGTTTCTGACACTTTCCAAGGAGCATCACAGGGTCTTGTTTCCTGCAGTCATTGATCCAGAAATACAGTTAGTTTGCTGAGGTGTTCCGTAAATGCTTGTGCCCCTGTGCCCAATATTTACTTTATCAGTCCTTGACAAGGTCAACCACCAACTAAAGGTTTAGTTTTAGCAAGTCTGTGTGTATAATAGCAATGTTTGTGTTCCATAATGGTATTTGCAGACGCGGTAATCACTTGTGTATCACTGCGACTGACGCGTCTAAGCTTCTTTGGCTGTCTGTGCGTGATACGACTGTTGAAGCCGCACATGTGCAGCCAGGCAGGACAGACACACAATCAGCCCACTGCTGCGTCTCCATCATAAGTCTAAGCACAGCAGGAAGTTGCCAGCTTGGCAGTGGCAATTGAGTTTTATATAAATAAAATGCAAATCTTGTGTACGCAGCAGGAATCTCTTTCTGCGTATAGCCACTCGTCCATGTTGTTTGTTGACATCGTTCTTGTCCACCGGTTTGTTTTTCCTCAGGATGCTTGATAATGTAGGGAATTGTTTTTCGATCTAAATTATCAGGGGCGGCTGCCACAAACACAGATGTTTCTTAAGGAACTTTTGGGCACTAGTGTGTCAGTTTCCAACTCTCTCCTGTCCTCCACTGATATTCTGCCTTCATGACTATTTTCCACGTGTGCAGTTTTGATCTGGCGCCTGCTCTGCACCTTTTAAAATTCATCTGAAAGTAGAAAACAATTTGAAACTATTTGACATGAGTGCAAGTCAGCCATGTAGTTCTGGTAGTTCTATTGAGGGTGTCTTTACCATGGAGTGAGGAAGGACAGAAACTAAAATATCAAGTGGCTTGTGTAATGAAGTAGTGAAAAGTAGTCAGGTGTTTGCTTGAGGGTCGATGTAAACGTGCTGAGAATGTCCTGGATCTGTACTGTAATGCTGCAATTAAGCTGCGTTGGGTTGTCTTTCAAACAGCAGCAGCTCCAGGCTCACCAGCTGTCTCAGCTTCAGGGCCTCGCCCTGCCCATGACCCCTCTGCCGCTGGGCCTGAGCCAGCCAACCCTTCCTGCCGTCACCACCTCCTCTGGGCTCTTCTCCCTCTCCTCCCTTCTGGCATCTCAAGCCCAGCTGGCCAAAGAGGAGAAGGCTTCGCGTGACGGAGTGGACAGCCACCGCGAGGAGGACGGAGAGAAGTCCGACTAGAGGACGTCGTCATTCAGCGGTTTTTATGGAGAGAGATCTTAGCCCCTTTGGCCTACAGCTTCTCCTCTGCCCTCTGCTTAACTCTCCTCTTCACACATCACCTCCAACTGCCGACACTTCAATATTGTACTTGGTCTTTAAACCGCTCTGCGTCCAGACGCCTGCTGGTGCACTGGGCCCTGGACTTATCTGTCTCCACATCCTTGTTCTCTCTTCACTCTGTCACCAGTTCAGTTTTTGTCTTTCTCACCTTCTCTGCGTTCACGTCTGTCTCCATGTGCCAGGACCTCTGTGGTACACTGGGGCTGCAGGAGCCTCACTAGCTTTGTGTCTGTCAGAAGCTGCACGTGAGTGGAGGAGGAAGCTTATATATTTCTTAACTAGTGGAAGAGAGGAACGTCTTTAGAACCACCTTATGTGTGTTCCAAAAATGCTTTATATAACCAGGGGAAGCAACACATCTGAATTCAAATGTTTGTAGAAGCACCTTCTTGCAGAAACCTTCATGTCAGACTAGCTAGTGGCCCCATTTTACCTTGACTGCTAAATCCTCCAGCACCTTCATATAAAAGCAACAATTTCATCAGGAGCTCACACAGCACTTACAGATGGTGCAGTGTGCGTGTGTCTGACGATAGAGGGCAGTGTGCAGCCTTCTAAAAAGTAACATCCTTCTGGCTGGGTTTAAGCCTGAGCCTCATGACATCTCTGTGACAGAGCACAGGCGGAGGAACGACTCATTTATCCGCCCAGTGTGCACAAAGTTAATAAACACAGAAAAGACTGCTGACATTAATCTCTGCACGCCGTCAGAACCGGTCCACACATTTGTCACTGTTTTGGAAAGCATCTTTGCATGTGAGGAGAACGGACTGCTGCTCTGCTGCTAGAAGTTTGTCGCCAGATTTCATACACGTCCACTGGATCATGGGTGGCAGTGCTGAGGAAGCACATGAGGAAACCTCTGATGGGCTGTCTGGATCTCAGCAGCTACCAATGTTTGATTCTAATGCTTTAAAGCCAGTATTTCAACAAAAAAAACGAGCGTAGTAGTTTCAACTGCCTTTACATTCCTTACTCGGACTGTAAGGACTTTCAATTACAGTCCAGCTTCTAGCAAGCTTGTCAGAAAGTGACTTTGAGTAGTCGGAATATCACTACTGTAGATGATCTCCAGCACCTGTGGTAGCCGCAGCTAACCACTGGCGCTGTAGCTTCTGTCTGAAAGTGCAGTGGTGTTTTGTGTGGCGCCATGACAGCATGGCTGGATGCATTAAGCAAACCATTCTTCTTTGTTCTGACAGGGGAAGTGAAGTAAATAAAACACACACAGAGCTATTACCTAGTTGACAGACATAAACATGCTCCCTCGTCCATAGAAACGTGTCCCTCTGTTTATGCCAACGTAGTTATCACAGCCTCTGCCAGCGTGACTGACGGTGCAGTCCTTCAGGGCCCAATACCAGCTTGACACATCTGTAGTTAACTGCAGACTGGGACCCAAGTTTAGCCACGTCGCGTGATTCTCCTTTGTTCCTGTCATCTTCATTCATCTCTCGCACAGTCGGAACTGAAACCATGCCACCGAAACGTAACAACCAAATGAGTGGGGGATTCTCTGAGTCTGAGTTGTGCGTGTCGACGCTTAGATGAAGCCCTCTCTGAAGCTACCGTGATGATCTGCTTGTGTATTGCGCTGCATCCCATCCTGCTAGGTTGTAGACCAATCCTGACGCACACTCAGAAGCATGCCTGTGGGGAAACCAAGATGGATTTGTTACGCTTGTTTTCTAGAATGTTTTGTAAGTAACGCACTTGTGTTATTTCCTTTAAGTCATCATCAATTAGAGACTGAGAATTATAAGGCTATCCACATGAATAATGGACTCGTATGTGTATGTTGAAGTGTGGGCGTGGCCTCCACATTATTCGGCTGCATCATCTTGTTTGTTCTGGACGACTCTTGTGTGATGTTGTGTTACTGATGTGACACCAGAGGGAACTGCAGTAATTTGACCTTTCTTCTCTCTGATCCATTCCCTCTGCTCACCCCACCCCACACCCCCCAACATTCCGCCCCCCTCTTTAGCGTGAAGCATTGTAAGCGTTTTTGAGCTTTGTAAAGTTCTTCTTTTTTAAATACATATTTTGTGTATAATGTAAAACCTGGAAGTGTGTACTTTGGCAAAATGTTTTGTGTCCAACATCATAGCTTTGTTAAACAACAAAAAAGTGAATATAAAAAGTACAACAGACATTTAATATAAATAATATGAAATGTTCTGCAGTAAGGAAGGACTTCAGGTGCCTTACAAATAAAGTCAATCAAACGATGTGACGTCCTGCTTCTGTTGTTGTTGTGTTGGAGTGGTTCTTTTCAATGGTACTGAGAATATCCTTTCTTTTCACAGAGCTGTTGTCCCTCTTTAGCAGGGGGCACATCCTGCTTTTTCCTTGAGTTCAACCTAAGGTGCTCTTATCCTGCTGTTCCTCCATTATTCTGGTCCAATTTTTCAAGACCCTGAGCTGTGGGAACTTCTCCATGGACACTCAGAAGTGTCATACAATCCTGAGACCACGGCCTGTACACGAGCGACCCTGTCCACGAGAACCGTAATGGATTGATTGAAAATTCAGACGATTGCAACTCTCTTCACAAATATTCATTATTTACAGTACTGAGCGGTCAAGTCAGAGGCGCCCACAAACGGAGCGTAACATTTAGGTGAAGAGGAGAGTGCAGACAGGGCGGAACAGATGGACAGTAGTGAGTCCTGTAATTGTGTTTGGTTTAGAGCAGACCCGGGGAAAGTTCAGCCCGGGGACCAAATGTGGCCCTTTGACTGCAAAAACCTCCTTGTTTTATATTTGTCTTTCAGTTGACTCTTTTAGTAGCATTTCTTGACCCTTAAAATACATCAGAATAGAAAATAGATTTTGAAATATATGAAACACAGAGAATCTATAAATGGAATGTTTTAAATGAAAGATGACACAACAAGAGAATACACATAACCCCCACTTCACATTTTTTCATTTGCCTCTTTTGCTTTGGGCTAGACGGGCCCTCACAATAGTCATTAAACATTGTGGCCCCTGGTTTAAAGCCTCATATCTCCAGAGTTTGTGGACTTCTGAAAACAACAGCTCCCTAATGAAAACATTTAATTTGTTCCTGAAGACAGAAAATTAGCATCTTAATGATACATGACGTGCACGCAGTGTGATATGTTGAATGTTTACTACGTTACAAAATGATTTTGAAAATAATCTTAATTTAGTTAGGAGGCCATTTTGGGAGTGCTGATTCACATTAGTTGCACGAGTCTCACTCAAAACTGGCTGTGACTGTCATTGAGAGTGGGGAAGACCACCAGGCTGCTCAGTCCTATGCAGTCCTGCTAAAATCCCAGGGACGTCAGTGCTATCAATTGAACTGAATATTGGAGGTCTGGGATGATTCTCAGGGGATTCATTTCAGTCCATGTTATAAAATTGGTCCAGGGTGAGGTTTGTTATTGTAAATATGTGGGACAGGTCAAAGTTTAATTTTCTCACGTGATTCATTTGTGTCCATGTTATGAAATTGGAAATATCTATTTTCCCATTCAAACTGTAAAAACCTCAGTGATGCTGAATAACTGAGAGATATCGAACATGTTTACGCGAACATGCTTGTGTTCGAGGTTCACTGCTACAAGAAAAGTCCACCTATTGAAAATTTGACATAGGTGGACTGAGAAAAGTGAAATGTGGCCATCTTCTCCACTGATTCACGTGGCTTGCATCCATGCAAAATATTGCTGCAAACGAGGCTCAGATAATTCAATAAAAGAAGAGCCGTTTCATACACAAATGTCAGATCAGAAGTATTGAACTGTGACGCTGTATTGAACTACAATACAGCGTCACTGTATTGTAGTTCAGCGCTGATCCACAAGGAGGAGGTGTGGCTTTATGTTGCTAAATGTTATTCTTGACGCCTGTGTCATGACTTCTTCAGCTTTATGAGGGTTTGTTCATTCAGGGATGTGTGCCATTAAACATAGGTCACATTAGATCATATATGTGTCAGACCCCTGGGTTGTGACCTCTGTAGGCCTCATTTGGACACAACTCAGCAATATGTTTGTGTCACAAACACTGTCAGGTCTCTGTAACAGACCTTTGTCACCTGGTGGGTTGCTTGTGTACGTAAGGAACTTCACTCCTGTTAAGTGTGTACAACAACCTGGTTGCCCCTTGTAATTCACTTTGTTTTCCCGTCCTCTGCCGAAGTCACTGCCGACCCTCAAAGTGGTCCGTCAAAGCCCAACAAAAGGTCAGATAGAGTTCTAAAGTGGGGCATCTTCTCCCCACCACCACTCCAGGTCTGTGGATTGATTTCCATGGATGATTCTGGGACCTGATGATTCTGCTAGATACAACTGAGGTCTAGTCTGTGAAGATGTTCTTGGAATACTTATGCATTATATGTTTTTTTTGTTTTTTTTTAAGAAGAGCGCACACATCGGCAGGTTACAATAGTATGGCAAATGTTTTGTCATTTTAATAAAGTTATAGATGGAGAGGAAAAATAATTGAGCTGCTATTTTTTTTCGTTGTGTAATTCAGGTTTTGGACAAAGAAAAAAAAAGAGCTTCCAGCATTAAGAGTCCGCTGGCACCTGAGTAAGTCCAGGTTGAGAAGGGAGCCGACCAGAACCTCAACTAGTTCCATACTGAGATATTTCCTTTTCTGAATCGAATTATTGAGGACTGAAGTTATTGGCACAGTATGACGCTGCCCACATTGTCTCTCTGCAGGTGGTCGTAATGTATTGGCTGGTCAGTGGGCGTGTCGTGTGAAGATGAGGTGGCAGAAGAAGGCGTGCATGCGTGAAGCTTCTTGATGAACCATGATTGACTCATTCAGAGGCTCCACTCCTCCCTCCTTCCCTCCTTTATCGCCTGATTACGAACTCCATCTCTTTCGTCCTCCGCCACCCCCCTCCGCCGCCCCCCTCCGCCGCCCTCCCCTGCCACGCAGGAATCCATCCCTTTGAAAGCAGACTGCCAATCCCACACCCTTCATCCTTCCATCCATCTCTCTCATCCATCACCCCCTCCCTCACACACACTGACTCCCTCACTCAGTCACACCAGTCTCCACTCTTCACACTGGCTTCTACTCATCCAGGGCTCCTCCATCCATCTTCTCCTCCTCCAAAGTGATGCTTCGCATCCTGTCAAAACACTCGCACAAGAACGGGAGGAGAGAGAGAGAGAGAGAGACGCCCGTGTGTGTGTGTGGGTGTGAGTCTTCTCCTCAGCCGCAGTGTTGACACAGTCTGGCCCGACACACGTCGACTAATGCATCATGGGAAAACGTGCCCTGCTTTACTTTCAAAGACTTTGCCCTGTGTCAGTCCCCAATATACACACTTGTGTGTTTGTGTGTCAGCAGCTGGGTGTCTCCTGCAGCAGGAGGCAGAGATGAAACTCTTCAAACTTTAATGTACTCACATACAGACCATGTCTCTCTCTCTCACTTTCTCCCTCTCATCCTTCCTTTCCTCGCCGTCTCTCCTTCACTGACCTTCATTTTTCCCCTCCCCTGTTCCACCCTCTGATCTTTCTCTCCAATTCCCTCTAATCTTCTGCCCCTTCACTCAACTCTCTTCTCTGCTCGACCTCTAAACTCCCCATCAACTTGAGCATTTTATCCTTTTGTCTTCCCTCTCGCTACTTTCTAAGCTTCGCACTACGCTTCTTTACTTTCACACTGTGTCTCGTCCCTGTCATCAGGACACCCAAGTTTTGTGATTGTTTCGAGTCCCCTGAACATGAAGCTTGGCACAGGCTGCTGCAGCAGTGGGACCTCAACATGGTAAGACTATTGCGGCGTCACAACTGCAGGCAAGCATGTGCCCACAGTTGTAAAGAGAAGGAAGGATTTGTGTTCCTGTCATCAGTGTGGGAAGAGTTGGTCTACTCCTGTGATGCGTGTGAGAGTCCCGGGAGCTACGTCCATTTTAGTGAGATGTTGTTCAATATTTCTGTTCTTCACTCACCATCATCCAACAATGTTGGTCCTGAATCAACATCCCAGAGGAAGATCTCTGCACTAGATAATGGCGAATCTTGATTCAGACACAGTTCTTTTTCCTGCCCCGCCAGCCTTTTATGTTTTCCTTTGAAGACATAAATACAAACAAATTTGCAGCTTTGCTCTCTTGTCATGCAGACCCGCCGAGTTCAGGCAAGACGACGGCGTATCCATGGCAACGGGGCTTGATTTTTCAGAAGGGGTCAGGAAGAGGCGGCGAGAGCTCTTTAGAGGTCTGCTCTCACCTGCACGGACGTGCCAGGATGTAGGAACACAGGAGAGGGAGCCAACAAGGGCTGCGCCTGACTGACTCTGACTCCTTCAAGTCCCAGCAGGAGCAAATCCCTCCTCCTCTACATTCACCCACAGTCTGCTTCCTCCCCATAAGTACAGAGGACCTATGTCTCCCTGAGGGCGGCCCAGTAGGGATGGGCTCCCATAATGCACTGCAACAGTCACTCAACCGTCTGTATCAGATTCCAGGTTAAACACCATCCTCCGAACAAATCCTGCTTAATTTAGACTCTATTTTTGTTAAAGCTCCTCTCAGCTTAACATTTGTTCTGCAGGACGATGGCGTGTCTTCAGAGCTGCACGTGCTCCTCATTTCAATTGATGATCGCAAATGTCAGACGGTGCTTTGATTTCCATTCACTTGTAGACAAGTGTGTGTCTATTCTGCTGTGTCTGACTCGCCAGCAATAGTTGATAAATAAAAATGACATAGTTAAGTTAAATATTGACGCATTTAATTTTATAAATCAACAATTTTGACGACAATTTTAATTAGTATTTTTAAAAAAAAGGAAGTACAGTAGACAGGACAATGAAAAATAGTCATATTAAATTTAGAAAATAAATGAATGTAGAAAGTAAAGTACAAAGAGACTGTTTCTATTTAGGTGTGAACATCAAATATGGAGCAAGAAAACCCATGAAAACCAAAATATTCTTGATAATAGATCGTATCATCATCGTGAGGCTTCTTCCCTCACTTGTTGTACAGTCCAACCCTGGTGTAAAAGCATTACTGCTCATGCAAACGATTATAATCCAAACAAACGCATTTGAATGAAAAAGTAACAACTGTTTTTGCCTGCATGTTTCTGAGGACATGTCTAGCATAACATCTCAAATCGACAAATGAAACTAATGCACTTTCTTGAGTCAGTTTGGAATCTGCCTAATAATAATGGCAGATACACAGGAGAAAGTTTCAGGTCAATCCACTCACTCACCCCGGACTTCTCCAGCCATCATACTGTATAATGTCTGATGCTACAGAACATGAGTGGTAAAGGCATAGTTGCTGCTAAAGAAGGCAGAGATTGGACCGGGGACCTGGAGCCTTGGGTTTGTTTTCAGCCAATGGGAGACACACGTTTGAATACTGCTGATCTGTGACCACTGGATTTAATGGTGTCACGCAATGAAGTTTGGACGGTCACTGCAAAACTCACCCAAGGGCATAAGTGAGGATCATATGGCATAAAAGGCAGCAATCTACGTGCATCAGAGTAGTGTACGTCGCTCCCAGTCAGCCTGCGGTGCTGAGCTGAACCTGCTGGATTGAGGCGCTGCAGTGATGATGGTACAGTTGCAAGTGATTTGCAGAAACCACGGCGCTCCGCCGGCGAGAGACGCGGCCCAGTCGTGACCCTCGACCTGTCACACGTCAGCCATGCTTCAGTGCAAGTTTTTCCACAGCTAATACGAGTGAGCACCTCCAACAGCTGCATATGTTTTCTCTCCCTCCCCGCTCACAGGAAGTGGCAGGCGGCTGCGTGCACTGGCCATGTGGTCAGACAGTGGGCCGTGTGAGCGACTGCTGTGGTTCAGCCTGACTCCTCCTGCTTCACCAGTCACACGCTGTGGCACACGCTCCTGATGTCTTTGTGCTCTTCTCCATCAGTAAGACTTTGGTCAGTGGTGAAGATCACTGAAGTGATCATTCCTATCATTCCAGCAAACATCTCTCCCTGCTGACCCTGAGAAATGAAGGAGTCCAGAAGATCCCACATGAAGATGGTCGAGGACACAATCCTCCTTCAACAATGCTGTCACACCATCTATTCCAACAGTGCTCGGTCCTGTGACAGGAGTGTGAAGGTGTTGGATCACTGATCTGCCTTCTGATGGTGATGGGGGATCCACCACAAGCTTCTCCACATCCCACCGAGCTGATCCACCACAAGACCACAACACTTCACTTTACTGCTGTCCAAGACCTCCTGAAGATTCCTCACTGAAGGAGAGCATCATTATGTATAATATGTACCATTGACTGTGGAAGGCGTCACCGTCACTGGCATCACCGCTGTTCTACCGCGGCCACAGTTACTGTCCACAGCCTCTTCAGCTTTTTCAAACATGATCATGTGTTGACTCTCCCAGGGTGGAGAGCGTGGACATGAGTCGGGCAGGTGGAACATCCAGATATCTCCAAGGAATCTCCCAACATGGAATCATGAATATTTCAGCACCGGCAGGGCCAACACACACACACACACACGCATCTGTTCCCAGCCTAGCCGTGTCTCAGGAACCCATCTGGAGCAGGATACCAGCGCCAGGATTCTCACAGCTGAGATGCTGCTGCAGCCAGATACAAGGGGACTGATGTTAACACACAACATGATTTTAATGGGCCAAAGTTGAAGGGCTTGGATTTAAAACCAAACTCTAGATTTTCTCCACCAGAAGAGGGAGCTGTGGCATTCTGGTGATGCTGGCGGCGGTCAGCACTCGCTCCATGATGGCTTCAGCTGTGGATACACATTCAGATGTTTCCCTGAGGACAAAAACAAACAATGCTTTTACCGGAACAAGACCTTGAATTTACTTCCTTGATGGGTGGGAACTGGTGCTGTCAGTTTGGGCGGCACAGTGGGGTGCAGGAAACAGTAAGAAGAGCTGCACACCTTTCCCTCACAGTGAGGCCATCACAGTCCACTGGTGCATCACCTCTGGAGTATAATAATCCTCATAGTTTAAGGAGCCTCCCAGCAGGAGCAGTCACCGTTTGTTTTGGAAGGAAATCAGGAGCCGGTTTGTCCCCTTCTGATGGATTAGAAGCGGCACTACAATGTTCAGCTCTGTCCTCATATAGATATATTTCATGTAGGTTTTCACGGCGTGTCATCAAACCCGGAGCCGCCATGATGGAGATACTCACTGCACGACACAGAAGGCTCCTGAAAGCGGTCTGCAGTATTTCCTGGAAAATATGGTGAATTACTGTCGAGTGTTGGGCTGTGCAAATCGTTCCAATTGTGAAAAACATTTGGAATTTTATTGACTTCCAATAGTTATTACAAATCAAGGTGAACAATGCCAGAAGTTGTCGGAAGAAAGGAGGCGCTTGTGGTTAGTGAAGCTGAACTGTGGATAACATCCTAATACAGTAGTTTGCTCATTAAAAAAAGAAAAGTGTAGCCTAAATGACTATTAATTTGCATTATACTGTTGTGGAAGAGTTTTCAGAACATTCCCTGAAAAAGCTATCTCACACACATACTCACACACACAAAATACTTGTGTACATAGACTAAAATAGCACACACACTCAAAATGAAACATCAAAATATTTAAAAACGACCCATTCTCATATAAGGTGCAAATGTTCTCGATGACTCGGTATAACAGTCTGGTTATAAGCCTCCAAACTCCAGTAACATTTCAGGTCCTCGGTGGTGTACGGACCAGGCGAAAAAAAACTATAATATCAGGATACATCACCCACGACGACGGAGCCAACTCGTGCGGGTCTGCAACCCCAATAAAGCTCAACTTTTCCAAGTGTTGCGCATTTTCATGTCCATTAAATCCTCTATATCCTGGCACTCCCAACTTGTTTCGACGAGACTTTGATTTTTTTTTCCCCATTTTTCCATCACACTCCATTCACAGTCTATGGGGCTGTTTACAAAGAGTATCTCCAGCATGGCGACTGTAAGAGAGTGTTGTCTCTCCTCCAGTCCAGTTAGCCTTGACTCCACTCACTTAATTTTGGTTTAGGGGGCGCCACTATCTGTCTCCTCCTCCTCTTTGTGTAGCCATAAAGACTCCAAATATGGTGGTCTGGTGTCATGGCTGCGGGCAGTAGGACAGTATCGCTGTCGGCTCTCTTCCACCCACCCAGTTACTGGGGTGGGTTTGGGTCACAGGGGTTGCGACTGAATGATGGAGGCCCAGACTTCTCCAGGAAAGGTCCTCCAATATTCCACCCAGGAATGAGGCCCAGCTAAAGCACCATTGTGTGGTCCGATGATCAACATTAACACCTACATTTTGCTTGTGTTCGGTCATAACTCGTCTATTCAAGCGACGTCACTCACATGCAGGCGCGTGGGAACCGTGGTAAACGCCACCAGTGCTGCGGTCTGTGTGCGCAGGGCGGTAAATAAAACACACCACAATAAGACTCGTCTGCAGAACAACAACCACCAGCCTGACTGGACTGATGGAGGTGACAGTTACACTCTCAACATCTATCTCTCTCTCTGCTTCTCTTCATCCAGTGGTGGCCATGAGACCGTGAGTGATGGAGGTTGGCTCCACTCGTGTTAAGCCCTCATTTCCTGCTCTGATCTCCACACATGACACTTCATTAATACCAAGACAAGCACCTGTGCGCTAACAAGTCGGATGGTTTCTTAATCTCCTGTCGTCCGATACGTCAGAGACGTTATTGCTTGACATGGATTATGCAAATGAGAACATTATTTATTTATCATTTCCTCTCTATTTGTCCTGAAAAGCTTGGCTTCTGTTGAGGAGTGAAGGCAAAGATGGAGATGCTAGTTGGGGCAGCATCCTCAGTGCTGGTGAAGAAACAGTGTGTGTTCCTATTCTCACCTACGAGCACAAGCTTCTGCTGCCCCCGTGACCTGACCTCAGATGAGCAACGTATGGATGCATGGAAAGTCAGTGCCTTCACCTTTAATGTTCAGTCACACCCAGCCCCAGTTCATGTGCTCACACTGCCGTCGACAATTCCTCCCTGTCCTCCACTCAGTCGTCGTGTCCGGGATGCTTCCCTCCACACGTCTGCAGCAAGGCTCTGACTCACTGCCACATTCCTGCGGTGCTGTTAAAACAAGCGTATGTGTCTCAATAAATAGGCCAAACATTAACGCCACACTTTGAATCCACTTCCTCGGAAATATGTCTCTAAATGACGCGCCACACCACTCACATGCACAGGAAAGTGTCATGAAGACAGTTTGGGCACCGCACACGTGCAACACACACCAGCCTCGCACTCGCAAAGAAAACACTCACACAAGTGAACACACACAAATGTTTGCACTTGAAGGTCAGGAGATCACATGTGTTTGCCGGCGCTAAGGGGTGGACACACTCACCGCAGGTATACACACACACCACAGGACTATTCATCCTGTGTGTGTCGTCGCAGGCTTTTGTTTGTGTTTGTTCTTGCTATTTATTCAGGTACAGCAGAGATAATCCAAGTGAGTTTCATCTTGTGTTTTCTGTTCTGAGCATGAGGCACACACACACACACACACACACACACACACACACACGCTTTATATTTATGTCCGACATCAGAATGTAAAGAGGAAGAGGAGTGGAAGGTAGCAGACCTCCTCCACTCCTCTTCATGGTGATGGAGGAGGAGAAGATGGAAGCTGGAAGCAAGTGCTTTTCACAGGGGACTTTGACCACACATTAGTGCCACCATTGATACCTGTGTAGATTATTGGATGGATCCCAGCACAAGAGCTTCTACCACAGCCGGGGGCTGCTGCAGATGAAGGCTCCTTCTCAGGTGCTTCGCTGTGACTGGACTTGTCATCTTCTCTGGCGTGAACCACACTCAGATGTGGCTTCAGGCCACAGCTGGTCTTCCTCACCAGCCCTGGCCCCACACCTCCCTCCTACCCACGCTGCTGAGATCTTTCTTGGCACACCTGAGGCGCGGGCTCCATGTCACGTGACTCACCCAACGCTCTCTCTCTCTCCGGCCTTTTTCGGTCTAAAAATTCGCGCCGCCATCCGCGTCACGTGACTCGCGCAAGCTAAACCACTGAAGCGGGTGTAATCTGTCGTCGCACCACTAGATGTCATTGGATGATCCCGCCATGTCTGTGGCTGCAGCAGCAGAGTCCTGAACTGCGTCGCGTGTTCGGCGGTCCGCGTGAGTCTGGTCATGTGGCTGTTTCTTCGGTGGGATCCATGCGCTGAGAAGAAGGGAGAGTCGCGCTCGCGACAGCGGAGAGGGGTTTGGAAATTAACAGCAGACTTTACTGAGCATTTATGTGGCGTGACCGGCGTGTGCGCGCGCGCCGCGTGCGTGCGTAATAATTGGAGCTTCAATGCCCACAACCCCGACACCCCCACCTTCTCTCCCCCCCCCTCACCAACACCCATTCAGCAGCCGAGCCCCGCTCTGATTGGTCAAAAGCCCATGCGAGCTGGAGCCCCCACGTGGGCTCCTCTCGTCACGATTGGGTCGGAATGAGGTCGGCTCGTCCAATAAGAGCGCCGGGAGCGCTCACGGACGAGAGAGCGCATTTAAGGTGGAACTGAACTCGAGCGCTTTGAAAGCTCTAAATTAAGACATGGAACTTGACAACAGGTTCAATGCTCAGCCGCCGACTGCGCCAAAACCGGGCCCAGTCTGACCGGAAGTCAACGAAAATTTCTCAACTTTATATCCACGAGAATGTTTTGAAAAGCGACCGAAAATACTTTTTCAAAGCATTCTGCTGTTGGTTGCTGATTCTCTGTCAGTTCAGATGCTGACCTCTGACCTCAGAGCGACACCACTCATGGTCATTTTAAGTTGTCTGTGGGGACACCTCTGAACAAAGAGGACCAGGCCGCTAAACAAGCACGGCGCCGTGTTTAATGCCCTATATGTTTGAGGATGTCCAGTCAGCCGTGTCGTAGCGGTCGCCTGATAAACTGGTGTAACCAGATCTGTTGTCTGCCCACCTGCCTTGCTCAGAGCCGCAGCCAACAGCCAGGAGAATAATGACTCACCTAATCCCGTTCAGACCATCGGATAATGCTGTTTAGTGGAATGGGCTGCATGGGAGTGGAGATGGTGTTGTTGACTGACAGCGTGTCGCGTGGATGAGACGGCCGACTATCATTCAGGCAGCACCTTCTCGTGTTATACACTGTCAAGAGACTTTTACGTTTCTGTTCATCTTTCCTCGCTCCCAGAGAATCAGGGAGGTCAGATTGATACAGATGCAGCCAGTGGAAAATGGTTAGAAGGACTGCTGTTTTATTTATTTATTATTATTTTAGATGTTCCTCATGAAATTCAGTCAATAAATATCTAACTTTGGATTGCACTGAAGATAGAGTGTGTCAATATGAATATGAGTATTTTAGATGGCAGTGGGCGGCACCAAGCCAACGGAGAGATTAAAGTTCGGGGAATCCGAAGAGTAACTCACAGTACAGGTTGGATAAAGAGTTACGATGTGGGTCAGAGGACGACCTTCAGGAAATGTTGTTTGTATTAGCCGAGCCAAAGTGTTCTGTTAGTGATTCATCACTTGGTGGGCAGCAGAGCCTTTCTCAGCCCTGATATGAGTGCCGCCTACATGAATGAATCTCATTGAAGGGAAAAAGAAAAGGGGGATGTGCAGACATGTCTGCTGGTTCACGTTCAGTGACCAGTGGAATCTTTCATATCGACCAAGACGCTCCTTCAGTGGGAGGATAGGGAGGCTCTTCACTGTGCCATTATGGATATGACTCATAAAAATGTCCAAAACACTTGATGGTCTCCATCATCTGGAGGGAGCGCTACGGCGGTTGTGAGAGATCAAAAACTCTTTTGGCAATAATCGGGAGACAGGTGGCCCCTCATTATCCACTTGGGTACATGAGAACAGATGCGGCGAACGAAGGAGAGAATCTTCGATATGAAAGTAGCAGCTGGTGAGAAAATAAGATTTCACTTGTCTCCGTGATGCGGTTTTCAGACGTTTTCCTGCAGGTACTTGTTTGGCGTGGTCGGGATATGGCCCCTTCATTTGCGCGGAAATGAGCCTTGATGTTAGTTATCAGCTACCGTTGTTGGCAGGCGGCATTAGACATCCAAGTTCATATTTCAAGCTTTTGAAAGAGTGTGACACCAAGCTTTTTGAAATTTAGAGTCATGAAAAGCAGCGGTAATAGAACACCCGACCTTGATTGAGGCTGCCTAGCGCTTGTTATCAAGTCCAGTCCCAGTCGAGCTGGAAAGCCTCGGCGGATGCCAGCGCTGACCTTGTGGGACGCAACAGTGTGAGGATTAATGTGTGTTTGATCGAGTTCAAAGACGAAGCTGCCCTGGATAAAGTCATTACACACAGTGCCAGGAGGCGGCAGGGGCAGGTCCTTGTGCTGTACATAGCACTGCTTTAAATACCGGGACCTGTTTGGTCCCAGGCCCCGCAAATAGCCTGCGCCTGTGTGCCAGCAGCTAAAAGGAGACAGACAGCAGGATATTTGCGGGGTGTTGCCGCCGTAATCCCCTAGATACCCGGCTTATTGATTCTCATGACATCTGCCATGGTAAGTAGAGGCTGCTGTGGCGGCCTTTATAGCCCAGAAACCATTTGGGTTGTGTCCCCTGCTGCAGGGTTCTTCCTTTTGAATTCAGAAGAACCTGTGTCAGTGAGAGTCGGGTGTTTGTTTTCTACCACAACTGTTTTCAAGGACTTTTTATCTTAACATTGGTCTGAATTGTTTATCATCTTTACTATGTCCTGGAGCAAATAATCTTCAGCAAATATTCCTGGATAAGTTGGTAGGCCTGGATATATATATATATATATATATATATATATATATATATATATATATATATATATATATATATATATACTGCACGTCTCCTGTCCTTCTGTCTTATGGTTTGATGGCCACTCACAACAATTCTGGTTTTATCATTTATATTTAAGGCCTTCAACTGTTGCAGTATATAATGGGAGAAACAGCCAAAACCAAGACGTTATCACTGCAGATCTGTCACAGATGATTTGCATTGTCAGACTCAACATCTCAAATGTATTGTCACATATTGAATAATCTGAAATGTTATTCTCTTTCAGATAAAATCCTCACTGAGCTCCTTGTGATGTCACACTGTACCACGGGAGTGAGTGATGGCTGCCAGGCAGAGCCAACTAGAGGAAAGCCACCGTCCACATCTTGGCGACACCAGGGGAATCACCTTGGTTGGTAATGTAAAGAAACCATTTCAGAGACAGTTGAGTGCACTGGGTGTTATGGGGTTTGACGTTGAGTCCCAATTTAAGTGACTGGCAACTCTTGCGTCTCACATTTTGTGGTGGGACGCGTCCTGTGGGCTTCTGCCGACACACATTTCATGAAGAAGCTGACCTGGTTTGTGGTTGGATAGGACGGTGCGTCGTCAAACATCTGCATCTCTGGCCACTTCCTGAGGCCATGCCGCTTGGCGTTTCACATCTGGTTTCAGGAGCTTCACTAAATGGACGGCAGACATTTTTTTTTGGCTGGTCTCGTGTGTGTGTGTGTGAGTGAAGATGTGCTCGTATCTGTTTTGGTCTTTGCGCATGACTGATCGCTCTGTCTGTCATGACCACAACTGACGGGAGACGCCGCTGTGTATCTGCTGTCTCTATCTGCCGGGTTCCACCTTAAGAGCAGCTTTATCCGCCTGTCCTGTTTGTGTGGAAGCCAACAGGCACAATATATTACAGTCCAGGGCAGCGCTGCTGCTGGAAAGCTCGCTGGATCCTCCACTGACCTGCTGTTCTTTCCTGCTTCTTCCACATTTAGATTAAAAACAAAGCTCTCCCTCTCTCCTCCCACCCCTCCTCGTCGTCCCTCTGTCCTGCAGCACTAGTCCAGTAAGCGCGTGTGACAGAGAGGTTACAGGAGAGGACTCTTCTTCATGACGGTGTCGGGATGCTTTGCCTGGATGACCCGCTCCGGCCCCTGATTGGACCTTGACTGGCCGTGCACCGGATGAAAGAGGAGAATCTGTCAGTCGCGGGGACAAGTCTGTTCATCATGTCGTTGTTGCGCGCATCGAGCGGTGAAGTGGACGCTGGGCGCTTGCGTGGAAACCCTTTGATCTAGAAGAGTTGGACGACTGAACCGGGCAGTGCGTGGCAGAGGTGTGGGGGGCCAGCCCTGACTGACCTGGCCATCAGACGGACTCCTCTCCCGGGACCATGTTCCCGCAGGGCAGGCATCCGGTGAGAAGCTCTCCATTCCACTTTCGAAATGACTGGTGTTTGTGTTGAGCGTGTGTTTGGGTCTCATGCCACCGCTGCCGTAACACGATGTGACACAAACACACCCTTCCCTTCCTCTGTCTGTAGCGGCGAGGTGCCTCACATGTGACGGCCGTGTAGAGCCATTACATCCCATCCGTGTGTGTGACTTGTCTTTCCCTAACGTCTTTACGCGGACGCCTGCAGGGGTCAAAGGCGAACGGCTCCATTTCTCCGCGAGCGTCTGTGACTCGGGCTTACACCGTTCGGCATCATCTGCATTGGCTGTCTGCTTGAAATGGGTCAGCTGCCACTCGCTGGCAGCAAAGGATCGCAGCACATTGAATGAAAATCGAAGTGCAGTTCAGGTTTCCACCTGTACGTTGCATAAATGCAGCTTTAAATTCAGGGGTCAGCATTTAAAATTCATCCATAGTTTGATAAAAATACATATATCAAGAAACAGGAGTGGTTTCTCATTTGTGTTCTATTCTTTACAACTTAAAATAGTTTGTGCATGTTTGATGTGTTGGGGTTTTTTTCCACGGCGCCTGTGTTTACTTGGCTCCTCGAAGTGACCACGCCCCCTTCGTTGCTATTACCTGGGCCCACAACGCGGAGGCTCTGCCCACCTCACTTCTTTCATCTGAGCCAGTCAGATTATTTCAAGGAGGGAACACACAGTGACATAACACCCAAACTAATGCAATTGCGACTTTTAGAACCTGAAAATGTGTTTAAACAGAATGATATTGCTGAAAAAAGTTGGTCCGATCATCACTGCTCAGTATGTGTGCTCTGGTAGAAGTGGGCATGAGGATATTTGGGTGGGACTATTTGTTCCGGGGTGTCCGAGAGTTGCCAGCTGAACTGTATTTGGAAACAAAAATGCAGGGTCCACATTGAGCAACCTTATGTGACCTCACCACCATGTGATCAAGGACACCGGGCGAAATTTCAAAGGCTCAAGTGAAATGACTTGAGGGGTTTTGGGAGCTACAGCACAAAAACCCTTTTCATTTCACAGTTTACATAGTTCTGCATAATATTAGATCATGGTCTTTGAAGTGAGCACACTGCCCTCCCCTGGTGGGAGGTCGTTATTTCGTGTCTCAGTCGACTCGTATGAGATGTTTATGCTTTGAATTTTTTTCACAGGAGTCAAACGCATGTCATCGGTTTACACGGTGGCTCAGGGTTTGAGCTTGACACATGCAGCAGTCTGTGTCGAGTCGGTTTCAGAGTCGATGGAAATCAATCACGTACATAGAGACCATCGCTTTACTGCAGATAAATCCCGGAACAAAAGTTGGAAAAGTGAATACTTTGAAGCGCCAAAATAAGCTGTTAGTTCCCTCTCTGATTTTGGGTCCCCATCCACTTTGCCATTTGTCTCTTATTCTTCCGAGCCCCCTGCCCGGGAAACCTTTTTTCTAGTGCTGTGAAATGTGATCTGCGGAGAGGCTTTGGAGTGCAACGGTGTGTGGTATGTTTGTGGTTATGGCACACACTCATACTTCCTTTACGCACATGGTTTTTTCATAACCAGGTCACTTACAATCATCCTCCGGGTCCCACCTCCTCCCTGGGAACATCTGGACGACTGATTTCCTTTTGTGTGCCGCCGCTCCAACATTAGGCTTTTATAACTTGGTACCCCTCCTCTTTCACTTACACAGTCTTGGCTTGTTAGCACTTCTGCTTCATACAGCAGATATGCATAACATTACAGCCATAAGCTGTTCAAAGAGGAGAAGATCTTATCCCCTGGTGTGAGCTGGGAAACTCACCCTTAGAGCAAATGGCTCTGAAAAGTTGAGTTATGCTTTTCCCTCATGGTCTTAAGGTGCTTGATAATTCTGAGTTCGTTTATGGCTCTTTTTTTTAAATCAAAAGTAAATGAAAACTGAAACAAAACTGCTATGAGATGTTGCAGTAAATTGTGAGGCATTGGCTTTTGCAGTCAGTACTTCGCTGCCTCCTCCTGGCGCCTGTAAGGAAGATACTGTCTTTCTCACCTTGTTTCCGATCTTCGTGCTGATTTGCTGAGGAAGCTGAGCTGTGGTGCTGTTACTAGAGTGATGTGTTTACTGGTTCTTGCCTCATAATTCTCACTGAAGACTGGTTTCAGCATGTTAAACTGTCCCAACAAACTCAGCTAATGTGTTTTCTCATGTTCAGAGAAAGGGTGTGCTGTGTGTGTGTGTGTGGGACACAAGGACATCCCACTCTCACCTCAGCCAAAAACTAGATTTGTGCTGTGCTGCTACAGTACGTACAAATCACTGGCGAGTCTTGACACCAATAATCTGTATAAATTAAATTAGAGTTAAATACAACTTTAATTTTACCTTTGAAAAGTTTTTACCTTCTGTATTTCATTTGGGGGTTTGTGCTGATAGACATAAGTGTTTTATGTCAACTGGAGACAACCTCTCTTCTTGGTCCTTTCTTTGTGGAGTTTGAATGTTATTCCAAGGTTTGTTGGTACTCCGGTTTCCTCTCACTGTCCGTACAGCCAGAGTCACTGTTGCTTTTGTTTTGTTAGTCTCATTTGTAGTTCTATAAAATGGCATGGGGTGTTGGCCTGTGTGTTCATCCTCACATGCTCAACAAATATGTTTTTAAAGAGTGGTTGGAAACACAATAGTAATTACATATATATATATATTTTATATAAATATATATGATTTTATATTATATATATTTATATATACACACACACAAGCTGAGAATGACACCCAACACCAGACAGCCTGGCTTCTGATGTGCGGTTCTGATGAGGGTTTCCTGCAGAGCTTTACATCCAAGGTGAGGCACCTTGTCTCTGGGAGGATTCATGGACGAGTTCAGAAAGATGCTCTACATAACTTTTAACGTGAAACCCGAATCAAACAAGAACTTGAGGTGAATGTATACTAAGGAGTAACTGTGGATGAGTGTCATTCTGCCTCAATTGTCGATGCGACCGCCCCCTTGGTTCTCTGTTTTTTGTATATGTATGAGTCGACGTTTGAATTTATATATGGAAGATAAGAAGATTGCAATCGCAGTAATCGCGATAAATCGGAACAGCAATGGAAATAACAAGGATAGAAGCAGTGCAACATGATTCACCTGTCCTGAAGTCACAGGAGTGGCGTCGGAATATATCAGTAGGCACAGTTTACTGATGGTGAAGTGACTAGTGGAGTAGAAAAAAGATGCCAATATTATGGCTGGCAGTTCCCATTCATAAAACCATGGCTGGAATAGCTGACCAGCAGAGTGGAGACAAGATAAAGACTGCTCGCTGCAGTAAGGAGCAAGGCAAGATCTGATGCATGTGCCAGGCAAGAAAGACGCCTCACACCATGTTGGACTCATCATGTTTTCACATTTGAAATCTGTCCAGAAATAAAAGCATTTCGCCGCTGTTGTCAGGCTTTTTTGCAGTCGGAGAAACACACACGGGTGTTTGTTAGTGCCGGAGTGTGTGCACACGAGCGAGACTTATCCTGCGCCCCTGAGTAGGCTGACACTTCATTTCTAAAGCCGAGTAAACAAAGTAATCAGAGCCCCCAGAAATCACGGCGGCTGAATTAATGAGGACAGAGCCACTTTAGGAATGTCGGCGTATAAAAGCTTGATTGTCACGGCTGTGTTTTTGTATTATTGCCGCGCCTGAAGTCTGTCAGTGACCTTTGCTAATCCGCGCATTGCTTGTCATTTATCCAAAAGTATGACCAGATTTTGAAGTGCATTTTGTTGAAGTGACATTCCACTGACTGGGTTTTTTTGTTTTTATGGTGTGTGTGTGTTTATCAAATCTTTGTGGCGATAAAGAAATCCATGAAGGCTGCTGCCTCCCACTGTTGCTTTTTAAAGTGAATGCTGCAAAACAAAACACCTGGTCTGTAGTTTAGCACCTACGACATTCTTTCACTTCTTGTGCAACATTTCTGTTCAGTCTGCGCAAGTACTCAGACGTTCATGTGACAGGAAATGTTCAAGAGAGAAAAATAAATACAGTGATACATTGCACATCAAATAAAAGGTTCAGGAAAAATACATTTACTTACTTCACTTTTCACTGTAGCATACTTTTGTGACTCATTCGGTTTAGTTTCATTAATGACTTTTTCACTCGACGACTGTGATCAGTGATCAATGCGCAACATTTTCAAAAACATCCAGGACCAGCAACACTAAGATGGAAATGTAAGTTGTAAAGCCGAAATACTAACATACAATTACAATGTTGGTGAATAATGCGCAGATATTTACCCCCTTTTAAGCAGTTCATTATTGAAGGGACTTTCCATCTATTATTTGCTGTCGATAGCCTGTGAAGACCACTGCTCAAATTCAAATGCTCAGACCTGCTGCGACCAAGGCAGATACAAGGCAGGCTGTCTGTGACCAAATGCAAACGTCGTCGTAAGCTTTGAATAAGTGTGTGCTGGGAGAAAGTATGTATAAAGCAACCTGTACTACTGTTGCTACATGTTATTAGCTACGTTTATGCTTTTAAATACTTAGGCTCCACTGTCCAGGGTGAAGGAGAGTGTGAAAGAGGTGAAGAAGCGGGTGCAGGCAGGATGGAATCATTGGAGAAAAGTGTCAGGTGTTGATGTGTGACAAAAGGGTGTCAGCAAGGATGAAATGGAAGGTGTACAAAAGGGTGGTGAGGCCAGCAATGTTGAATGGTTTGGAAACAGTGGCACTGAGGAAAAGACAGGAGGCAGAGCTGGAGGTAGCAGAGATGAAGATGCTGAGCTTCTCTCTGGGAGTGAACAGGATGGATAGGATCAGGAAGCAGTAGATCAGAGGGACAGCACATTCCAGGTGTTTAGGAGACAAAGTCAGAGAGAGATGGAGATGGTTTGGACGTGTACAGAGGAGAGAGAGCCAGTACATTGGTAGGAAGATGTTGAGGTTGGAACTGCCAGGCAGAAGGTGGAGAGGAAGGCCAGGAGGAGATTGGTGGAGGTGGTGAAGGAGGACATGAGGTTTGTAGGTTTGAGAGAAGAGGAAGCAGAGGACAGGGTGAGATGGAGGAGGATGGTCTGCTGAAGGGAGAAGCTGAAAGAAAAAGAAGAAGATGCTTTGGAATTCAAAGGCTGTATAGAGAGGGTCATGACCTTGTGCTTTCCAGTATTTGTTCCTTTGATTTGAGGAAGGCAGTCATCACCTGACCATCACGATCATAATCATGATTAGTAATCGTGATCATCATAGATCGGAAACATCGTTGCACCACAGGAGGATCATGTGTGTTAAAGGTTTGTGCGAGTGTCAAAGTTTGAAACCAGGTCTGATCCTGACTTTGGTCCGAAGTCTCTCCTTATCCAGAACCTTAGCACAAGACATCTACCTTAAAAAAAAACCCATTTTTTTCATCTTAAACTGCACTAGACAACACTAACTTGATCTGAGTGATAAGTGCCGTCCATGAGCCCCAAACTGGAACTCAACATGTCTCACTAACTTAACTAGCTACCCTGACCCTGGTTTAACTCATCAGTGTGGACCTTCTGTGAGGTCAATGTGCGACCACTGAAATTTCATGATGCTAAGCAAAATCCAATGAGGCAACGAGGGAAACAGGACTGGCTCTTTAGAAAACCGGTCAAAAGAAAACAAGCCCCTCCCCTGAATCTTCTGTCTTCGGCCTGTGCTTTAGATAAATCTGAGCAACAGCAGTTGAAAGCCATCCAGTCTCTCCCTGCGTTGTGATCCACTGCTGGCTGACCTCTCACAATGACTGAATTGCTGGTTAACCAGGCTGAATGGCTCTTGTGGTCTGCCCATGGGTCTGGATCAGGGTCCCGGGTGTTTGGCTGCTAATGGACTGTCAGGAGGGAGACCTGAACGAGGAATCGCTGCCTCGCAGGTGACGTGCACCTCCGCTGCCTCTTCACTTTCAGTCACACGAGAGATAACACACGGATCGGTACGTGTTAAAAGCTGCTCAGGCTTCTAAACCATGACAAATAAGTCACATTATTATTCCCCCCCGCAGCCATTAGGGCTTCCTTCACTTTCCCTCTGAACCAGTGAGCTGTCTCCTGCCACTGTCAGGCTCACGCAGTGGTTCTCAACCATTCATCTCCCCAAAACTTTCACAACATGTCTTTATGCACAGTTTGAACTGCGTCTGCTTTGGTCCCACGAGGAGAACAAAGGGGGATTAGATGGATAAGTAAATAATCATCAGAGAGAGAGAGAGAGAGAGGGTGTTTGTGGGTGTGTTTAATGAAGGCATCCTTGTGGAGACTTGTCTGTTAATACAGTGTGAATGTGTTGGTGAGCTCTGCCCGAGGCTCAAGTGAGAGACAGATGAGGCGCGTCTCTTCTCTCCCATGCTTGGTGAGAGGGGAATAACAGGAGGCGTCACGTGCAGAGGAGCTGGCTCCCATAGATCTGGTGAAGATTCATCTGAATAACGGCCTGGCAGACGTGCAGTAACGCCAGCCATGTTGACTTTAGGTTCCACAACTCCTTTGTGCAGCACTAAGGCAGTGGCTTATCAGAGTGCGAAACCGTAATCTGTCTTAATAAAAAGTTCCTTTACACTGGACATTTTGTTCCTAATGTGGGATCCAGCTTTTACTGCTGGTGTTAGATGCTCTGGTTCCTGCTCGTGTTTCACTCTGTTGAGAAAGTAATTATGAATATTACAGATAAGGGAACACTCAAGCTGTGCATGAGACTTGTCCTCTCACAGAGGTCAGTATAATCTAGATCTCTTTCATTCGATCCAGTGGTGGGGAGCAGCTTGTGCAGGTTGACTTCTCACCCGATGTCTGCCTTTGGTTTATTTCTCCAAGAATGTTTTTTGTCACACGCACGTCGTGGCATAAGTCCTTCATCAAAACAGAAAGAGAGTCGCTTTCACAGTGGGTGGAAACCCACTGGACCAATAAATGATCATCGGTGTGATGAGCACAAGAAGGTGGTGAGACTCTGCGTTGTCAATTTTGGGATTAAATTGTGCATTTAACTGACCACAGTTACATGCATGAGAGAGGCAATAAGTCGATTGCAGCGAGTGGGCACGACCGTATTATTGTGTCAGTCCTTCCAGTTCATCTGTCAACAGAGGAAGAGCATGGCGCCGACAGTGAGCGTGGAGCTGTTTTCAGACACTAATGTTTGTGCAGACTGATCAGCGAGTTTAACTGAAGAGCTCCAGAATCATCCAGAGCGTTTGAGCCATGACTGAGTACTGACCGCCCTGAATCAAATCAAATGTTCAGAGGAGTTTTTCTGTGTTACAAGAATGATAGCCTCCGGGTACAGAGATGTATAGAGCATGCCAGGATCACTCTGCCACAGAGTTTACGATGTAAGTGTCAAGTTGAAAAGTGCTTGATGCACGCAGACATGACATGACGTGAATGAAACCACTGTCCGGTCTGGTTTTAAGTTTTAATGCCAGCATTCACTCTACTGAGTCGCACTTCAGTCGAACTTTAGTCAAACCCACCATCAACACCACTTCTCACATGAGAGTGAAAGGCTGCAAACTCTGGCCTTTTTCAGGGAAGGGAGTCCCATGACTTGAGCCGCCTTTTCACTCAATCAATCTAACACATTTTTTTCTGGAGGAAAAAAAGGGTTCATTGAACGGCCTATAACTGGTGGCCCTCTCACTGGATATGGTCTAAACAGAACGCAATATCAGTCTCTCCTTTAATCATCACAGGCTATTTTTATCATGATGCATCTCTGTGGTTCACCACTGACTTGGACTCAACACAAGAAACAATCTGTTTTTACCCTAAGTGTACAGACGTGCATCTGTCTCTCCTTCTTTCCTTTTATCGCCATTCATTTATTTTGGGAATTTCCAGATTTACTTTTGACATTTATTACACCCACTTGAGTGTTGGACAACAAAGATGGTTGACTGAATTCCTGGTGGGTCATGATATGCTTGGAGATGGTTTTGGGCTTAGTCAAGGGTCTGAATCTCGACATATGGGTTTGACAATTGCACCGAACCAGTTCATGGTTTGTTCGATAAACCCCACGCTGGTCGCAGCGATGCATCAGTGTGGCTGGTGTCAGATGTCAGCTAGTTGTGCTGAGTACATGTTACTGTTTCCTGAAGTTTAGACCCGAGGACTTTGGTTTTTGGAGCTGCCCTTGTCCTGTGTTGTTTCCCACTTTAAACACTAGATAGTGTCACATGTTGATCCCAGTCATTTGATGAGAGTGGATGTTTTTTTTTTTCTTCCCTCCATCCTGTTACGCGATACAGTGAAGCTCCATCAACCCCTCCCACCCCCCCTCCTTAGGTAATCCCTCCTAATTCTCTGCTTGCCAGCAAGACCAAATTGTGATTGACGGTTGTCTGTGTGTATGTGTGTGTGTGCATATCTGGCCCTTCGCCATTCCACCCCCCACCCCTCTCCTTCGTCCACATCCACCTCTGAGATTAACCGGATCAGTTTCTGGTTTCATGAACGGCTCGACATTGCGTGCACGCACACACCGACACACACAGGAAGCTGTTATTTGGCCGAGTGTGACGGGCAGTTGGAACCGTCACAGTCTGGGCCGCCATCTGTCATAATACCAGACGCACAAACACACACACGGATACACATTTCAACAACAGTCTATTTGCGCGTATGTACCGCGTGACTCGTCTGTTTTGTAAACATCGCAGGAGAATGCGTCGTCTCTCTGAATCCATCTTGTTACAGTTCCACCCCACAGCTAGCAATGTGACCTTGAGCAACTCGCTATTATTACTGACAAGCACAGACTCATTTACTTCTCCCTTTTCAAGTTTCTCCCTCACTGGAGGTGAGGAATATTTATTCTCTCGCCCCAGGACGCTGTATCGCACGTCTTCATTTTCATTTCCCTTTTGCTCATAAGAACTTTTACTGCTCCGGGGTGTGTGGCAATGCGCAAAGGTGAGGCTGAGGAATGGACGGACAGTTTGGAGTTTCAGTCCGGCGGATCAGAAATGCATTTAACTGTTTAGAATCAACAAAGGAGAGCAGCCGTTGTCTGAGGCAGATCTCTGGTATAATCCTGATCTGTGATGATGGGCTTTGTTATATGACGTTGTGCAACTGCTGCGAGTGTGTGTGTGTGTGTGCTCATGTTAGCAGATGGTGCAAGTATTATGGATGGACAGAGGGCAGCCTGGTCTGACTCTATCCAACAGCACATTCTGTCTTTCTTTCTTTTTTTTTTGTTTATCATACATTTATCTCTTTTTACCTGAACTTTGACTATGTCTGTATCTTGACAGTTTTCTTCTTTAAACTCTGTCTTTTTCCATCCATCTAACCGACTATTACCAATGGCATGGTAGTAAAGAGCACACCCACAATCCACTGCAACAGTTGAAGCTCCGAACATAAAAGTCAAACGTGCTTTAGTCTGTCAGTTTCGGGAAGTTGAACAAATGTTAATTCCTCAGTGGCATCTCTGACACAGCTGCTTCTTTTCTGGTTCTTGCCGTCCGTGTTGTGTGTGTTTTACCGTGCTCCTGGCTCCGTGTCTCTCTGCCTGTGCTAGATTACCATCTCCCCCCGTCACTGAGTGTCTGTGGTGTGAATCAAGGTCATCTCTTGGCAAATCCATCCATCCATCCAGTCGTCTCTCCCACTCACGCCCGCCGGGTCTGTGTGTGTGTTTTGCCCAGCTCGCCGTCCCCTCTCCGCCTCTGCAGATTCATTACTGAGAGCCGACCACGACTCTGACCTCCACCGCTGGACTAATTGAAATCTAATTGAATGGTGTTCGTCCAGACTAATGAAAGGCCGCCAAAGAAACTGCCAATCTTTTAGTTTGAGCTGCAGGCAGGCGCCCTGCCACCTGACAGTGACAGTGGCGTGAAGACTCAGAACATGGCGAAAACTTGGATGGATATGTGCTCCAGTGGGGGTGAGGCTGTGTGGCTCAGGTGACAATCCAAAAGCTACGGTGGCCTGACACCAGGCTCCAAAGTAATTCTTTATTTCTTATTATATCTAGCATTTCTGTCTTAATGTATTACTTTAGTGGCTATTAGTCCTGGGTCCAGGACAGAAAGAGCAGGTGGCTGGATCGGTTTGCTTGTTCCACAGAACAGCCAACGTCCATTTCCTCCTACTTTTCTGAGGTTGTTAGGAGGACGAGATCTCACCAGCATATACCAGGTCAGACCCAAAGCCACCTCCCAGTTAGCGTGACCTAGATTGCAGGTTTTGCTGAATCAAGTGAGTAAATATGATGATTTTGGCGTGTGAAACACCAATAAACACCTTGCAGACTTGCTGGCGTCCATGACAAGAACGAGGGCGAGCACAAGAACTGTGGGAGAACATCTGAGTCGGGAGTGTGGCATCACTTAGTTTTGACATTTCACCAGATGTGTTGAAACGTCTTGCCGAGATAAGTTTGGTTTTTAGTGTGGAATGGGTTTGTTCAAGCAGCTCTATATGATTGATGTTTTTAGTCAGTGAAAACTGAAATCAGGCTTTTAGCTAGGATTTTGAAACCAAAGCCCACGTCCCACCTGAAATAAATAAATATGGCACCATGTGTATTTTGATCCCTGTTAAGCTATTTTGCTGACATTCTGCAAGCGCTGTTTGCCATGCAGCGAAATGCAACGCTCCACAGAGCAGCTCACTGCCCGGCGCAGGGGAGCCGGGGGAGCAGGCTTCATGCTTAAAAGAAATGTCAAAATACTCCTCTGATTAAAAAGCTAGTTTTGAGTTAGTTATTCAAACCATTCTTTCAAGTTTGGAACTTATCTGCAGTTTCCTCTTGTCATCATCCCATCAATAACAGCGCGTTTCCATGCAGTATGCAGAGTATGGCAACTTGCAACAATTGGCGACCGCGATGGCCAAGCTACGGCTACGAAAGGGTTGAAAAACGGTGAATTTCGATCATGTTTGGTTAAGTCACTGGGCGGAAACACTCTTTTCATGGAAACTAGTGTGATGACGCTACGATAGGGCATTGCACAGGCGCTAATAATCTGCTAAATGGACGCAGATGCCCCACTAGCTAAAAGCCTGGACGCCATCATATAGGTATTTGAATTGGCGATTGCGTCACTAAAGTAACCAAAAAAACAGGCCCTTTTGATGAAACCTCACTTCATTGAAACAGTGGCGTTGAGTGCTGAAGACACAGCTTTGCTCCACTCTGAGCCTCTCCTGGATGACCAGGCTCCTGCTGTTGGCACTAAGCAAGAGTCCAGTCACCCTTTCAAGAAAACCTGACTGTTTCCATTGCTCATCACCACTGGCGACTGTTGGACTGTAGGTCAACCAGTAAATCCAGAGCTTCACCTTTTTCATACGTGTTTGTTTGATGCTTGGTTTTCTCTGGACACTGGTTTCCTCCCGCAGCTCCAAAAACACTAAGCGGTTAATGGGTGACTCTTTATTGTGTGCAGGTGTGAGTGGTTGTATGTGCAGAAGAAAACATCCTGGTTGTTCCCCCTGCCTTCTGCCTGTGCTACTTTGGTTTGAAATGGACAAGCAGCTGTTAACGTTCATGAAAATCCAGCTTCAAAAGCTATTTGCTAAGAGCATTTTCACTGATCTGTGAATCAAATGTCAAACTAAAACTTGTGTGCTGTGCTATAGCAATGTGAGATGACGTTCAAGGATGAGCGCAGCTGTAGAAAGTGATGTAGCCGCGACAGAAACAAGCAGGGGTGGACGGTGGGAGGGGGAGTCCTCTGGGAGGCGCTTGTGTTGTTGAGCCTTCTTCCACTGTTAGCAGGTGAGCGTTGATGCTTGATTCTCCATAAGTTATTCATCTGACGTCTCTTCAGTGCTCCGCTCTGAAATCATGATCGGTCCGGCGTGTGGAGAGAGGGAGGGGAGGGGAGTGGAAGATGGAGGAAACCAGGCCGAGTCATTAGAGGAGGAGGAGGAGGCGGAGGGAAGGAGAGAGTGAGAGAGGATGAGGCTTTATGATGTGTGGGAAGAGGAAGTGACCTTTCCTCTCACTTTCATCTCGGCTTTTCTCTCCCATCGCATTCAGAAACTCTATTTTGTCAGTACCACACTATCTGTAGTTCACCTTTTCCTCCCCCTCTTCTCCCCCCTGAAGGTCCCCCTGCAGCCCGGCCAGTCTTTCAAGTTCACGGTCTTGGAGACTCTGGACCGGATCAAAGAGGAATTCCAGTTCCTCCAGGCGCAGTATCACAGGTACAAACACACAGTTCCTTGGCATTTGTCAGTGCAAAACACAGCGAGATATATGCATATTGATGATATTGAAGGTATGAGATTGTATCTCACAGGCTCTTCAACTCCTGGTCCCACTGTGGAACGTAGCTAAAGGTTTCATCATTTATCTGACCTGACGTGACCTTGTCTCCAGTTACACAAAACATAATAAGTTATAAATACAAACGTCCCAGTATTTTTATCAAGTAATGGATTGACATGGTGCCACTATACCATCAGAACCAGGCCCTGACCCGGGTGACATTACAGTCTCCTTCCTAGTCAATCACCTGCTGGACCACTGGAACTGAAATGACTTTGTTAAAGGCTTGGCTCAGCGCAGATGAGGGGGTTTTCTCATGACCTGAAAACACGAAGCTCTGTGTCGCTGCCTCCACTGTCACTGCGCCCAGTCATATCCAGCCTCACCATATGCTGGGAAGTCATTTGTATGCACTTCCATGACCTCAATCTGCCACGTTTCTTGTGGAATTTGTGCTCTTAGCAGATGCAACTAAAATATTGAATCTGTTTGTGCCCTTCTCTGCCCTTGCAGCCTGAAGCTGGAGTGTGAGAAGCTGGCCAGTGAGAAGACCGAGATGCAGAGACACTATATCATGGTGAGTCACAGCTCCAAACTGATGGTGTGACTGTGATGGTCGTGTTTGGTGGAGCAACATGAGCTGACTCTGTCAGTGTTAGTGTTAAAGGCTCACATGTGTCTCTGCTGAATGCAGTATGATATGCACCATCTGCAAAGCTGCCCGTCTTCATAAAACCTGGGAAAGCAGGGCGGATCTGGATCGTAAGCTTGGAAGCAACACAGATGGATGGATGAAACATACAATTCAGAGAGAGAGAGGGAGCGACTGTTTGACTGTATGTGGGAGGAAACACACAGTCAGACAGACAAACTACTGGGCAGACAGATTAAAGCTCGCAGACAGACAGAAGATAAACAGATGAACAGAGGCACACACACCCGCGCACACACACACACACACGCCTGTCTTTCTATCTTGTGGGGACCGTCATTGACATAACGCTTTCCCCTCTCACCCTAAACCTAACCGTCCGAAACAAATGGGTGAACTCAACCTTTACTCCTAACCAAACTAAAACCCAACTACAATAACTTTGGACGTTTATGAAGTGAGGACTGGCCAAAATGTCCTGACTTTGCAAAATGTCACTCACTCTGTTGGTCCTCACTAAGATAGACGTACACACGTAGCACACATAGATTCCGTACTTGTGAAGATACAACTCATCTGAAAATAAGTACACACGGAACGAATGCTTTAAAGCTGCAGCACGCAACCGACTGGCTGCTACAATAACTCATCAACTCCAGTCAGAAGATTCCCAGTGTCGTGTCCTCAGTTTCGAGGCTGGGTGTAACAAGTAATCCGGTACTATTGTGAAGTGACATGCACTGATGACGTCTGTACCATGAGACCCGTTCTGGAAGTGGATTGCGCAGTTAAGATTCCAGATTGTTTTAGCCACTGTCACGTTGTTGGAACATTCAATATTCAGTTAGTTTAGAACAGGGGTCACCAACATGGTGCCCATGAGCAAGTGACTGAGAAATGTGTGTCAAAACTGCCTTCTCTGTATTGTAGTAGTCTTATTTACTGAAACTCTGACTGGTCATAATGGAAAAACAAAAAAGTTCCATTTGCGTCCCTTGTACCTGACCAAAGCCATGAAACTGAGAAGTGTAATGAACCACAGTTTTGTGCTGTCACACTGCTAGTGTGCACTCAACCGCTGTCTGGAGCTGTTTCCTGGGCCATGTAACATCATGGTCCTGGTTCACTTCGTCGGCACCACATCAACACGGCTGCCTATCCTCTAATCGACGCTGCATTCATCAGTGTCATCATCTGAGCTGCCTGAGTGAAGTCTAAAAATAGGTCGCGAGTTGTTTGCTTTTTAGGGGAGTCAAATAAACAACAGCCTTCAGATATCACCTCTCAGTGGATTCCAAAACGTGTGAAAAGACCTCCTGGGTTTGTCTGTGTCCCATCATGGAACATGGGTTGTGGTCGTCCTGCGGGGCTGGGAAGGAGGTTGCTGCTCCCCCTGTGGTGGATGAGACCACAATACCTTACCCACATTGTGATGTCCTGAACTCACAGTGGGTAGAATTTGCTTGTTCCATGATAAGGTTTTTCAGAGATATTAAGAAAAAAAGATCCATCCATCCATCCATACGTTCATCCATCTATCTATCCATCCATCCATCCATCCAGCTTAGACCACCCTCTTGACAGAATCCTCCTCATCTCCTGAGGGAGGTCTAGGTGGCTTCCTGAATAGAAGAGGTGTACAGATGGAAGAAGGAGTGAGGGAAAACTGGCGAAAAGTGTCGAGTGCATTAATTACTTTGTGTTACATGACATGTTTTTTTTTGTTGTTAAATTGACTTGAATGCACAGAATACAAAGCCCTTCAAGTGACGGCATGTTAAGAATAAGATTGAAAGCTTGCGCAAAAAATCTCCCAGGGAATAACTGGAGCCTTGTTGGAGAAAACTCTCTTCGGCAGCCTTCATCTGTGATCTCACTCTGGTCACTTCTTAAACTTGCAAACTGTTTTTTTTTAACCTCAGATAGACAGACAACTGTTACAACTGAAGCGTATATGATATGAATCGTTTTTCATTGGATGGCTCACGCAGTTTTACAGTTCTTCAAATATATGGAGAGGAAATTGAAGGGAGGGCTTCAATTAAAGATACATTTCTAATATGAAAGTGTTCAGGCATAAAAAAACAGGGAGCCGTTGAGAGAGAGAGAGAATACCACAGAGAGGAAGTGAAGGAGTGTGAATCAGAGCTTCAGACAGAGATGTTATTCAGCGACAGTGTGAAAGGATGGAGATGTAAAACAGAATCAAATACCAGGGGAGCGACTCACCCAGGATAAAAATAAGATGTTCAATTAAACTAAGAGGGAAAGATGGAGGCGAACGGCAAACATGCAAAACTGAGCGCAAGAAGAAGTGTTTGTGTGGTGGGTGTGAAAAGCAAGTGGGGGGGGGCAGATAGAGAGGAGGACATGCACAGACACGTAAATAATGTGAAGTAACAATGGACTGGCTGCGCCCACAGAGGAGATAACCCAGAAGGCTATATTTAGACGGCCAGGCCTGTCATCCACACTGAAGCTTGTTTCCACAGACCAGGGCGCCGCTCGCCACACTCACGGCTTCTTGCGCTACGATTCATCACTTTTAAGCTCTTTAAATATGACAGCCAGGCTTGCAAAGTGGGGAAATAGTTACACAAGATGATACCAGCACTGATGCATGTGGATTTTTATGAGCGCTTCAGGGCTTTATCCCCCAACGCAGCACAAGAAATGATGTTTGTACGCAGTTAGGTGGCAATATTTTCATTTCATCACGTCCGATCCATTTTGCTCGGTGTCTCCTCTTCGCTGGAAGCTTCCGACATGCTCATTGACTTTCCTCAGCTTGGAAAATGATCTACCGTGGAACTAAATCATCTTTGGCAGAGAAATGTGTGAGGGTGGTGAGGAAGAAGAAGGAGTCTGGTGGAGTAAAAGAATCATGCCGTTTTAGAGCAAATTTAAAGGCCTTAGCATGACATATAGTCCTGAAGATATTCGTGGAATGAAAAGCAGAACATGGTTCTTCCCAACATTGAGGCCTTCTACGAGATTTGACCGTTGTTTTTTTCAGTATTATCAGGTCCACTGTTACTGACAATGACAGTACTGCTTCTGTTGAGGAGGACCCCTTAAGGAAGACTGTTTAAGAGGAACGTGAAGGATGTTTGAGATTGGGGTCTTCAACTTGGTCCCCTAAAGCGCAGGTTTTTGTTCCAACTAGTGCTGACATCATAGAAAATACCATAAACTCCAGTGCTGTCATAACTGTACTAAATCCATCAAGACCTGACTGTACTGGTCCTCCTCACGCAGCTCACGCTCTCTGCTGTCGCCAGATCTTCAGGGTGGTGAGTGCAAAGGTGGGAGGACAGGTTTATGGAATTACCTATCTTCATCATAACATATCATCATCTTCGTTGCACATGAGCTACCCCTCGTCCATACGGTGCCTCATAACACTCTGTGAGGTTCTTCATGTTTCAAACTGGTGCTTACACTGGACTGGACCGTATCTTTGGAGCAAGGTCTGTTTCAGTCCAGTCTGTTTCAACCAAATGTCCACTGAATAGTTTGGACCTGGAAGCAGCGCGGTGGAGTAGTGGAATGGAACTGTTGTGGACTGTTCGGTGGACATTCGGTTGAAACAGACTGGCGTTGTGGTCTGGTCTGGTACAGCACAGGCACCACTGGTCTGTGACTCATGATTCACAGTTATCGCTAGAGGCTGTACACCGTATCCATCAGTTGCTTCCCTGAAGTTGTGGAGGAAACACCATGAACAAATGACATGGTGGATGGTGCTAGGGCTGCACATCTGGCTTTCTGTCATTTAGATGTGCCTTTGGTCACCAACCTGCGCCATGCCAATGATGAGAGGTGTTCTGGAGCTGAGCGTGGTGATGGGAGTATAACTGAGCAGAAGATTGAGGCTTGTGACAGCAGGTGCCGTTGTTGTTGTTGTGATGAATTTGATGCGTGCCAGCAGAATTTCTGTCTAGCGGAGAATTTCAGGATTCCGGTTCATACTGCTTCCCGTTGGATGCCGGTTTCGAAAGTTGCTGGTTTCAGATGCTCCGATGCCAGCGCCATGTAAACAAGCACTACATCCACTTCAAAAGGCTGTTGGATTCACTCGGATTCAGTGCCGTACACAAGATACTACCATATGTGTATTACAAACTCTTTTTTAATATCACAGAGAAAATGTGGACGTACAGATAGTAAAAGATTCACTAAATATATGTCTATTACACTGAATACGTGGAGCTGCGTAAATCCACAAAAACCATGTACTGAATAACAAGGAAACGCTGACAAGACATCACTTCCTGCCAAAACAATGGTACTGATACTGATGACTGTGTTCAAACTACTTTTGTACATGTGCAAAATCAACCCTAGAATTGGCTCATTGAATGTTTCCAGGTAACATATTGTTTGAATGTTCAAGTTAAAGGAAAATAAGAAGCTGTCCATACATGTACATACACGTGTTTTTTGTGGGGAAAAAAAAAAAAATTAAATAAAGACACATTTTTAAGAATCTTGTCTGAAAATCCTTTTGATGAAGTGCAAAATATATTAGAATATTATATATATTAATATTGAGATTATTTTAGGGGGCACATCACTCACCTCTATAACTTCCCCAAAATATGGTTGACATTGCAAGTGTGTGTGTGTGTGTGTGTGTGCTCCCCAACCCCCAGGCAGACAAGTGTGTGTCTCTGTGAGAATGAGTTTTGATGATCTTGTGAGGACCTACAAATGCGATGGGAATGTGTGTGTGTTTGCTCTCAGCCTCCTTCTCTCACTTTGTCAGTCTGATTCAGAGTGACACAGCTTTCTCTTCAGCAATATCACAGTCCCAGGCTTCCTGACAAAGACAAGGTAAAGTGAGTGAAAGCAATGAGAGCGAATAGTAAAGTATTTGAGGGAATTGAGGCGAGACTTTATGACAAAGAGCGAGACAGAGAGACCACAGGGATGGAGAGGAACAACTGAAGGAAGTGTTCAGTGATCAGTGATAAAACCGGAATAAAGACAGACAGATGACTTGAGGAGCAGGAGCGAGGTTCAGCATGAAGCACTGAGGGGTTGGAGGTAGCTTCGCTAAGTGGTCTTGCATTAAATATTTGAGAAGACATGACTCACATTCAGATGCAGGGCTTGAGTCATCACGCGAGAGGACCACCTTCAAGCTTCCTGGGGAGAACCCAGCCTTTCTCACAACACTGTAAGTCAGTGTGTATTACTGTCACATTTGTACACGTTGTTCAGTTGTTGTCTCGACTGCTGCGATGAAACTGGCCGAGAGAAGCTGCTTTGATAGATGTGGTTGTCACTGGCTGGTACCTTGTCGCACCTCTAACGTCCGTTAACATCCTGCCAGGAGGTGAAATTACTCGGACAGAAAATATTGAACAGTAATCATGAGTTGTTCTGTCTGTGCGATTGATTTTCTTCATGAAAAATACAAAGAGCTACTAGAAACAAACTGACAGGGTCGTCTGACACTTTCCTGGGGCCACGAGGGCGAGGGGCCAGTTGAAGGGTGGGACAGGGCTCATTAATGGGCTTAAATAAAGATATTTAAATAAAACAATGTATTTATCAATATTTTAAAAGTGTTTAAATGCTACATTAAAGGTCAGTTTTGGATTTTGGAAATTCCTCTACTGATGCATCCTGTATTCCTTTCTCTTGTCTATTTTTTGTTCAACTTTTACAATGTCTATTTTTGTTATTTTGCCCTATATTTATTGACTAGTATAAAAATATTTAACAATTGAATTCCTAGCATTATTGCTGTACAACTGATGAACTTTTTTACAGTTCTATACCAAGATATTTATATTTGCTACCCATCATGTAACTCTTCTGAAGATGCCTTTGGTCATAATAAATTACATCATTTTTAGTTTGAAAAGTCTGTTTTCCTTATTTACAAGATCACAAGTCGGTGAATCGTGTTTCTTATGATTTTTTTTTCCAACTTTGATCAATAAATCAACAGACTGTATCACAGCTAAACAGACGCTGGAACAAATTCAATTGAATTCATTGACCTGCCTTGTCACTGGTCGTAAACATTTGTCGCATTAATGTCCACTACGTTTATAATGCAGTCTGTGCCGTTCAAAGACTCCATATATCTCTAATGCTGCTGTGCTGCTGTTACTAAATATTCACTGAGCTGGACACCAGTGGCAGCAGAAGGAACACGACGGTCAGTGTTTTGTACCAGGAGGATTCTTTTGTGAGCAAACCAGTTGAGTTCCTTGTACTGCACACACATCTAAGACCAGGCTGGTGCTGCTCCTGCCTCGGAGCAGAGAGCAGCCTTGTTCTGATAAGCAAGCAGTTGGATTTGCATGTCAGCAGGAAACCCTGTTGGATCTGTTCGCTTTCTAAAATAGTTTAGCTGGGTTTACTATGTTAATTAAAACATTTCACTGGAGCAGTGAGAGCAGACGAGAGTTCTGCAGCTGAACCCACTGCGGATGTTTCAAGTGAGCTCAGACTCCCACTGAGCTTATTGCTGATCAGCAGGCAAAAATAACAAATCGTCACTTCGCTGCCGTCGAGCAAACACCCACGGGGCGACTGTTCATTTGTGGGTTTTCGCTCGGTTTAAATTAAACTTGTTTTTTGTTCTTGTGTGAAATGAAATGCTTGTTTCAAGCGACATTTGCATCGACTCTT